>NC_056745.1:425385666-425428630 GCF_019279795.1 Protopterus annectens | reverse complement strand
TTTGGTTTTATTAGGGTTTAGGATAAGTTGGATCTGAGTAATCCAACTTTCCACAGAGCTAAAAGATTCCTGGGTGAGTTGCAGGGTGAGAAGTGATGGGGCTGAACAGATAAGAGTGGAATCGTCAGCATATTGTATAAGTGAAGCATGCTGTGTGGTTGTATGGAAATTATTGGTAAATATGGAGAAAAGAAGTGGGATTAATATGGAGTCATGTGGTACACCTATGGTAGTTGGGAGTAAGGGGGATATTACACTTTGCTATTGGACAGATTGTTGCCTATTTGACAGATAGCTTTTAAACCAGGCTATAGCAGTAGGGGCAAAGGATAGGGATGTTAGGGTGTCTAGTAGTAAGGAATGTGAAACCATGTCAAATGCTTTGGAGAGGTCTAGAAATATTGCAGATACAAAGTTATTATTTTTTCTATTTTGGTTGATCAGATTGGTGAAAGAGAGCAGAGCAGTGGTTTTGCTATGGTGTTGTCTGAAGCCATGCTGTGTGGAGGAGAAGAGATGGTGTGAGTTTAGGGATTGTGTTACTTGAGAATGTATACATTTATTTCTCTAGTATTTTAGAGAAGGGGGATAGAATGGCAATGGGGCGATAATCTGAGTATGTGTAAGAGTTTCTGCCTTTATGTAGTGGAATAATGTATGATACCTTCCATAGCTATGAGACATATGTTTCTTGTATGGAGAGATTGATAAGAATAGAAATAGGGTAGGATAAGGATTCAGCAGCTAATTTTAGGAAGTTGGCTGGTAGACTGTCAGCGGCAAGGGTGCTAGGTTTCAGTTTTAGGAGGTGTTTTTTAATTGTTGAGGTGGGAATGGGTGAGAGTGTAAAGGATGGGATGTTGTCTGGGCATTTGGTTGGGTTATATGTAGGGCTGTTTTTGGATAGTTGGGAGGCTAATGTTAAGATGAATTCTGTGAAGTGGTGATTGAATTGGGAGGCAATGTCCTTGTTGTCATTTGTGGAATTAGAAATGGGAGTGGTAGTTTTGCCTGGTTTTAGGAGAGAGTTAATGGCATGCCAAAACGTTTGGGGTCTTTTGAATGTTTGTTTTGGATACTGAGGAAGTAATTTTGTCTACTGAGTTTAGTTTGTCTCTTGGCCTGATTTCTAAGTTGTAGGTAACTTTGTTTGGCTAGGCTAGTATTGTATTTCTTCCAAATTCTCCAAGCCTTATCCCTTGACTTTAGAAGGGCTCTAGTTTCCCTAGTTAGCCATGGTGCATAGTTTGCCTTGGCTCTTATTTTCCTAATTGGTGCGAGTCTATCAATGATATTGATGAGAATATTGTTGAAGTAGTCAACGGCTTGGTCTAGATTTAGGGTTTGTAATGTTTTCCAGTTACTATGTTTTAGAATACTGTTTAGTTCTTGTATATTTAGTTTACAATCATCTCTGACTTGTCTAAAAACAATGGGATTGGCTATGTTGGTACGTTTCCACAGGAGGAAGGTGGGAAGATGGTCACTAAGACCATCAAGAAGGCATCCTGTCTGATAGTTTTGTTTGGGGCAGTTAACAAGTGCTCAATCTAGAACAGACTGTTTGTGGGGTTTTTGTCAATTCTAGTGGGTTCTTGTAAAAGTTGGGTAAAACTGTAAAGATTAATATGGTTAGAGGGGATGTTAGAGGTACAGGATGACCAATCAGTGTTCAGGTCACCTAGTAAGATGGTTTTGTGGGGGAGATTATCTGTGGCCCATTGTAACATTTCTTCAGTGATGGGAGAGTTGTTACCTGGGGGAATATAACAGCAGAGAATGATGATAGTTTTTGTGTCATTTATGCTTAGGGTTGAACCTAAGGTTTCGGCATTTTGAAATTTAGCTATGGGGGTTTGTAGAGGTTTGATGCTGATTATATTTTTGTAGAGGATAGCAACTCCACCTCCCTTTTTGCTGACTCTATCTAGTCTTAAGATATTATATCCTGGTGGGAGAATTTCTTCATTTTGGGTACTGGGTTTTAGCTATGTCTCGGTAATGGTTAGTATGTCAGGGGAGTAGTGAGCTATAAATGCATGTAGGTCAGAAAGTTTGTTAGAGATACTTCTGAAGTTGATATTCAGAATCAATAGGTCAGAGATTTGCCTAGCAGAGAGTAGAGAGTTTTGTGGCCCAGGGTTTGGGTGTATGTCTCCAGATATAAGTAGATTTTTAGTGATAAACAGTATGTGTTTAATTGTGTGCACTATGTCTATGTTGGATCTAAATGATGTTTTTCTAGTGTAAGATGGTGTTGTGTGAGACTTATAAATGTGTAGGATTAAGCTGTCTTTAAATAATGCAGAAGAGACAGGAAAGAAAATGTGTGAGTGTATATTTGTTTGAGAAAGTATGTGGAATGATGTGTTTTCTAGTGATGTGTTTGTATATAATGATGTGATGTTTGTTAGGCATGTGAGGGTTAAGAAGAGAAATCCTAGGATTAATGGTATTTTATGAGTGAATAATGGCTGGGTCTTAGTGGTTTTGGTGTTCAAGTATGGGTGTGAGTGTGAATGCATGGCAAGTAGATACTATTTATCTTTTTAAGGTAGAAATTTGATAGGGGGTGTGTATGAGAGGTGTTTGATTGGAGGAGGGTGTGTTCAGGTGATCTGGGGTTAGAATAAATGTAGAGGTAGTGGAGGCATGTGGGAAATGGGGGCAGGGTAGGGGAGCTGAGTGAGCCGAGCATACCGAGGCAAACAGAGTGGGGTTACACCAGTCCTTGAGACTGCAGAATCTATCTATAGGGATGGTCAGGACAGAACAGTAAAAGGAAGATACCTCTGTAATTAAGAAGGAGTGGGAAGGAGTTGTGCAGGTTCAAGGTGGGGGAAGGGGGTAGACACAAAGTAATACAAGGTTGTGAGTCAGAAAAACTGGATTAGGCCAGCTGCTAAAAAGAAACCAGGAAAACCAAACTAAGTCAATTCCAGATCAGTGTATTGCTGTATCTTCCTAATAAATACAAACCTTGTGCTACTAATCTAGTACAGTTTGGTGAAAAGGACTACCACTTCTACAGGAAAAAAACAATTGAAGTATGGGCTGCAGGTCCATAGGTAAACTTTTTCCAAGAGAAAGTAGTTTTAAGTAATTGATCTAGGAGTACAATAGGAAGAGAAAAATGGGGGGAACAAGTAGTGTGCATGTGCATGTGCATGTGTACAGTGAAAGGGAAAAGAATCTTCAGTTTAGAGGACAGATTAAATACAAATTTAACATACACTAGTGTAGCTGCAAGCACTTTAGTGTTCCACCAATGCAGGGTCTCACAGTGCAGGGCAATGAGACAGCCTGGGGTCGATTGGAGGGTGCCCAAAACACAGGATGAAACTTTTGCTGAGGGGAACTAGTGTAGCTGAAAGCACTTTAGTGTCCCACTGACGCAGGGTCTCACAGTGCAGGGCAATGAGACAGCCTTGGGTTGATTGGAGGTTGGCCAAGACACAGGATGAAACTTTTGCTGAGGGGAACTAGTGTAGGTGAAAGCACTTTAGTGTTCCACTGATGCTAGGTCTAACAGTGCAGTGCAACAAGACAGCCTTGGGTTAATTGGAGGTTGGCCAAGACACAGAATGAAACTTTTGCTGAGGGGAATGCAAGCACACTATTGGGGATTCCTATGAAGCAAGGCAGAAAAGCTAAGATGTGATGTATATACAAGGAATTTATGTATGCTATCCAACACCACTGCTGTATTCTCCGTTTTAGTTTGCATGCACAAGAAGAAATGACACTTACAGCTGTCATGTCATGCACATTAGAGAGGCACATGTTTTTGCCAATAACTGTTATTGGCACTCATGAGAAAGGGGTTTATCGCCTATAAACAAGTAATAGATAAGTATGTGTTGTTTAGTCAAGTAAATGCTAAATGGTAATATCATAACACACAACATGCATAAGTGACAAATGACAACACAGATCTGATGATATGTCATGATATCAAGATTTCCATTGGTAAATGGCACACATCACATACATCAATATACTGGGCATCCCCACAAGGAATTATAGGGAACAGTAACATAACAGCAATTCAACAGCACCAACACACAAGTGAGTATTATAACAGAGGCCTAATTACATTTTCAAATGGTCTGGCAGCATGCCATACAGAAAAAAATGTTGTACAGAAGCCCTCATCTGACATACGCTGAAAAGAACTGAAGTAATAAAGAAATGTTTAGATGAAGACATGCAATACAGAGCATAATTATTTCAGAAATAAGAAATGCCTGTGAGCAATGAATGACATAATAAACATTTGCATCTTGTCATTTTCAAACACATGCCAGGACAGTTATCATAGAGATTCAGTCATGGATACCATAGAAATATGCATATCAGTTTTGTTATGAAGAATACCATTGAAGGGCTTACAGCACTTTCCTACCATGAAGGGTATAGAGGGACATTATAGGAGAATACCGGAAAAAGGTAGCCCTCTGATTGTACCATAACTATTTCCTGTATGTAAGCCACTGCTGTTTGACATACAGATCTTACCAGATTCAAACCCCTACCTATGATACTAGGGTCTTTATCACTTCATCAAACAATCTATTTATTGTATCTCTAGTCATCAAACTCACTTTAGCAAAAGCTTAATTCAGCAAATGATCATTTCAGTGAATTTTCTCACAAGGAAGGAAGTAGTTGGCTATCACTGGGAATTTGCCCTTTTCCCCACTGTAATGTGATCTTGGAGTTGTTATATTTAGTTGGGGGGCGATGCCCCTCACTTTGCTGACTTTAAAATTTTGCAGTGTTTGGTATGGTTGCTAGCTGGCGTACTAGTTTCTTTCCCTGTGAGAAAATTTGCTGAAATAATCATTCATTGAAGTGAGTTTTCGCTAAAGTGAGTTTGATGAATAGGGATTCGATAAATAGAGTGCTCGATGAAGTGATATAGACCCATGATACCAGGCTCTCTACAGACCTCTGCAGTGACTGCGTGCGCCACAGGGGATAGCAGTGGAGATTGTCACAAATAACTGAAATCAATGTGGAAAGTATAAAAGGAGTTACAAGTATAATTTGGACAATCTGATTTAGTCAGAATGCAGAAAAGGAGAGATGCATGTTACTTGTTGCATTCATGTTGGCACACGAATAAACGAGTCTTCGTGGATTCTGTTTAAGCAACTTTATTCTATACAAACACATTACTGTAAAGCATATTTGACTATGACTAAGTAACTTATATACAAACTAACTGCTATGCTCATACATGCTTACACACTAGCTGCTTCTTCAAAATGGCACTAGGGATTGCACTTGTCTGGAATTTATACATGCATGAATAGCCTTGCATGCTTCTTAAAGACAAAGCGCACACACACTACCCTCTGATCTACATCCTCCCTCGTTGAGAACTAGATCATGCAATTTGTCATGAGATATTTAGCATGCAGAAATCACATATAATATAGAGACATGCATTATACAATACTAAGTGCACATCTATATACAATCAAGTCCACGTTGCTGTGTATTTCACATTAGGCTTAGAAACTCATCCATATTGTATGACATAAAATTGGGAATCAGTTTTAGCAACTGGAACACTCTGCAAAATGGTTGACCTGTGGAATGCTCAAATTACTCTCTGGAACAGAATCAGACTTTTGAACATATACTGGTGTGGAAACAATGTCTCACTCAGTCTTTGATTTAAAGTTTGCATCACAGATACAATATTGTGATTGCAATGGTGATGATTCTGGTACAGAAAGAAGATGTCTGCAATTCCTCCTATGCTCCACACCATTGGAGCTTACCCAATAAAATCTCAGCTCAGCACAGATGCCTGTTATCTGTCCTATTCGATCAAAGCCTTTCATTGTCTGGATTCATACCGTCTCTCCTTCCCTAAATGAACTAAGTAATCTGCTAGATCTGTCATAACTAGATTTCTGGATATTGCACATCTTCAACACTTGAGCCTTGATGGTTTTATTGTTCTTAGAGTTAGGCTCCAACAAATTTGATGAAATGGGTAGCGTAGTTCTAGTTTGCCTAGAAAGTAGTCTTTGAGCAGGTGAGCCAAGAATATTGTCATAAGGTATGTTTCTGAGATTAAGTAAATTCAAGAATACGTCTGTATGTCACACTTTGATTTTTCCAGTAACTGCTTTGCACTCTGTAATGCATGTTCAGCTAGGCCATTGGACTGAGGATATTCAGGACTACTAGTGACATGTCGCATTCTCTCGCAAATGTCTGAAACAACTGGCTAGTAAACTGAGTACCATTGTCAGAATAAAGTTTGTGAGGACTACCATGAACTTTAAGCTTAGTGATAACAGCTGTTGAGGTTAAGTTTGGTAGCAGATCAATTTCAAACCAGTTTGAGTAAGAGTTTACCAAAACCAAATAGTGCTGATTATTCCATTCAAAGACATCAGTTGCAACAGTAGACCAAGGTAGTTCAGGTATTGCATTTAGCTGAAGCAGTTCTTTTTGCAAATGTGTTCTGGTACTATTACATATCAAACAAGAAGAAATAACACTATCAATGTATTTTAATAATGACTGCCAAAATACTAGTTCTCTTACCTTTTCTTAGTGGATAATAAACCTGGGTGGCCACAATGCAAAATCTGAATATATGCATGCTCAGGTGATACACTAGATTGTTTTGATGGCCATCCAATATTGATGTAGTGATTGAGTTGAGCTTTTGTGAAATTAGATCAGTCATAGTATGATCTCTCAGCTCATCATGTCTAGTGGTGGAAAAATTATGCAATAACATTACATCAAAGTCAAATTTTTCAGCATCAAGAAGTTCTGTTGTACTTCTAGGTGATCTGGATAAAGTATCATCCAGATAAAGCAATTTACCTTTAATGTAGACCATTTTGAAATTGTACTTTTGCAATTTGAGCATCATGCTTTGTAATCTCACTGGAGCAGAATGCATAAGGTTCTTTAGAATAGTAACTGGAGGCTGATGATCAGTTTTGATTTCAATAGCTTAACCATGAAAATAATTGTTAAATTGGAACATGCAAAAACTATTGCTAAAAGTTCTTTCTCAATTTGAGCAGAATGCATCTCAGTTTAAGTGTCCAAGATACACAGGCTACTGGTCTGCCCTCTTGTAGAATAAGTGCACCAAGACCAAAATTAGAAGCATCACAGGATAGGACAACTGGATTATTCACATCACAGTACCTTAACATAGGGGTGGTCGCAATTTTCTGCTTAAGGTCATAAAACACCTTCTGATGATGTAACCATGACCATACAACATTTTTTCATGTTAGTTCTCTTAACGGTGCTGTCAGCTCACTGAAGTCTGGTATAAACTTGCCGAAATAGTTGACCATGCCTAGAAAATGCTGTAAATCTTGCACATTATCTGGCGCTGACATCTCTAAATTAGGTGCTTGTTTGGTTGGGTCAGGTTTTAAGACTGTACTTGTAAGTAAATGTCCTATGTAGGTTACTTCTGGAAGTCTGAATTTGCACTTCAGAAGATTGAGCTTCAAATTTACTTCATGTGCTCTATCTAGAACTTTCTTGAGGTTTCTGTCATGCTCTGTTTCACCATTTCCTCCAATTAGTAGATCATCTACTATTATAGCACAAGGATAACTTGAAAAACTTTGTTCCGTTGCATGCTGGAAAACTTCACTTGCAGAATTTATTCCAAATGGCATCCTTAGAAATCTGTATCTGACAAATGGGGTACTAAAAGTAGCTAGAAATGAGGATTTGTGATCAAGCATCACCTGCCCAAATGAACTATTTGCATCCAAAACAGAAAATACAGTAGCATTTGGTATTAGAGCTGCAACTTATTCTACTGTGTGCAATGGATGATGTGGCCTCATTAATACTTTGTTTAAATCTCTAGGGTCAATGCATATTCTGATTTCATCTGAGCCTTTCTTGTGAGTGGCTACTATGGATGACCTCCATCCAGTTGGTTCTGTGACTGGACAAATCACACCTTGCTGCACCATCTTGTCCAACTAAGCTTTGACTTTATCTTACATAGCTATTGGAACTCTTCTTGCTGGTCTGACCACTGGAGTGGCTTTGATGTCTAATTTCATAGAATACACAACTGGAAGCTTGCCTAACTTGTCATTCAAAACATCAGCACACTTTGAGAAAATGGATTCTGCAAAACGTGAACTTGGAACTGCACTCACATGATGAACTTCTTTAGCAAAAAAAAAGCAGTTTCATTCTCAAACTATCTTTGAGACCTAATAGATTGCACTGATCATCAGACTACATAGAATAATAAGTTGTAACAGTTCTCAGCCAAATAACATGGAAGTATTACTGAACCTTTAGTTTGAATTTCTTCAACTCCATACACAACAAGTCTCACACTGCTGGTTACATTAAGTTGTTCATTGGTTCTCACTTTTGCAAATTTATCTGCTGATATAACACTGCACCTTGGCCCAGTGTCTGCTTTGAGCTCTGTGGACTTCCCATTGATCTGAACTGTACAAAATACTTCACTTCTTGTTAATAAATGTACTGCATCAACTCTTTCTTCCAGCACTGATACACCATCTACGTAGAAATCTGATTGTTTTGGCTCTACTTGATCAACTTGTTTTCTAGTATGAGCTCTTTTTACATCTGTGTGAGGATTTCTTAATTTGCAAACTGTTTGAAAGTGGTTCCATTTCTTACACTTATGGCACAGCTGACCATATGCTAAACATTTCTGTCTTTTAGATTCATGGTTTGCACCAAAGTTTTGTAACAATAAAGCTAGACTTGGGTTTTGCTGACTCATGCTTGTATGGCACTGAGATTGTGGTGGAGCTTGTTCTTTTCCTAGAACTTTCTGGAATACTCGGTACCTTCACCAAAATTCCTACGGTTGCTCTTTGCTTAGGCCTGCTTCTGCTTGCCATGTGTTGCATACTGTCTACATTTGCTCTGTAGCTTACTAAAACCATGCTTTTGTCACTTGTAAGCATGTTTGTGTGCCTTTCTGTCACCTCATGGATCTGACAAATCTTTGTTACTTTCTTTAATGTCAAATCACTGTCACAAAGCAAAATCTTCCTCACTGCAGCACTATTAATACCACATAAAAGTCTATCCTTATCAGCACATCTTTCAAGTCATCAAACCAACACATTTTGGCCTTGTTCCTCAAGTCAGTTATATAAGCTGCAAATATTTCCCCTGGCTTCTGATTTTTTTGTGTAAAACAAATGGCTCTCTAATGCAATGCTCATTTGGGGTTGCACATTTCTCTGAACTTAAGCTTTAAACACTCTGGGTCTTCTCTGGATTCAGCTTGCACAACAATATGGTGGTCTGACCTTCACCGTCATACACTGCTGGTGCATATACAAATGATTGCGCTCTTTCTATAGCCTCAGAACCTGCTAGAATTAGCAAAATAAATGCCCTTGTGTGTGCATCTCTATCTGTATAAGCTGCATGTATAAAAATATCATGCTCCTGCTGAAATATTCTCCAGTTCTCTGCAATATTCTGGTTAAACATAAGCGGTTACATTTTACGAAATCCATCTGCCATATTAACACAGCATCTTGCAAATGCATACAAATACACACACACACACACACACACACACACACACACACACACACACACACACACATATATATATATATATATATATATATATATATATATATATACATGCATATGTAATTGGCATGAACACTCAGTTTGGTTAACGCTCTTTTGCTTTATGACTGTACTTTTTTTTCTTTGTGCTTGTCGGTATTGTGCAAATGAATAACAACATAGTGCTTTCAATTAAGTGGACTTTGCGAAATAAACCTCTCGGGCTACTCAATGCTTTATTGCACTTTGTAAAATACCTTTTCAAATTTCTTAATGCTTCACTGTGCCTTATGAAATAGCTTTTTAAGTTTCCTGATGCTTTATTGTACTTTGTGAAAAAACTTTTTAGCTTTCTGGATGCTTTGCGAAACTCAGCGGAATAGCTTTTCAACTTACTTACTGCTTTATGGATCTTAACAGAATACGTTCTCAGACTTTGCAATGCTTTTATGAATTCTCAATAACTTTCTCGGACTTTGCAATGCTTTTATGAAATTTCGATAACTTTGTCAGACTTTGCAATGCTTTTATGAAATTTTTGATAAGTTTCTCAGACTTTGCAATGCATTTATAAATTTTTTGATAAGTAAAGGCAAAGATGCTAAAATAATCAACTTTTGGAATTGATAAAGGCAAAAATGCTAAAGTAGTCTCTTGGAAATTTATTGATAAAGGCAGCTATGGAACAGTAATGCATTATCAAAGAAACATTCGAGAACTTTGCAACGCAACTGAACAATTCATGAGCACTGAAATATTCTTGCAGTCTTTTATAAGAAACACCTTTCTTTAATACAAGAATCTTGTTAAGCAATTGCACAGTGCCAGTAATTAGATTTTGGTTGCCCAAATCCCAAATTCAGTGCCTCTTGAGATATTTGCACTTTGTAAATGACAAGTTGCAATACACTGAAATGTTCCCAAAATGGCGGAACTTTGCTAGGCAACTCTTTACAGTACAAGTAGCACTCTGTAATGACGACACTTTATGAACAGCCACATCCAGTACAAGAACTTTTCTTCAAACAACCGTGCTTCAATTGAATTACATGAAATAGTTGCACTTTACACACAGTGAACTCTTTGAAATACATGCACAGTAAAAAACACGCACTGTAAGCACTTTTACACACTCTGAGATACTTCAAATGACTTTAGTTACTTTTTTGATATCAAACAAAGTTGTAGTTATAGTTGAAGTAGCAAACAAACAACAACTGTACCACAGCTAGGAAGTTTATTATAAAACAGGTAAGTGCTTTCAGGGATGTGCCCCTTCGTCAGACAACTAACAAAAACAATTAATCCCTTATATAGTAGAAGCACCTGCTATCAATTAAGTCTTAAAGATACAATGTTAAATATAAATGCTTTAACAAGGTCCACTCTAGTATATACTGAATATGCATATATCTGGTTCAAAAATTCATAAATATTAGAACACATATTATGTATATCAGTCATGGTTAATAATGGTGTAATGGTTAAGGTGTCTTCCCTACAGACACAACATGCATGGTTCGACCCTCACATGGGGCATCAGGCTCAAAATGGTTCACAAGGGCACCCAGCCCAGTACCAATCTATGAACCTATATTAAAATTGTTAAAACCATGTCCTACTATGTAAAACAATTTTTAAAAACATAAACTATAGCATGCAACATAGATATAAATATATACAGTGCACTAACACCATGTAAAATATATGTATGTGTATGAAAAAGCATGTTGAAATATAACAGTATCTATGTAAGTATAAATATGTATGCATGTGTGTATAAAAATATATAGAAAAGAAAAAATGATGTATATAAATATCTAGAAAATATATATAAAAAATATACATGTACATATGTAGATAAAAATGTATGTATATAAAATGTATATACATAAGAAATATATAACTTAGTATGTCATAATGACAGAAAATAAATGCAATAAATAAAATTATACATTAAAATTCTAAAATCCTAACAGTCAATGATTAAGTGGACGAGCTTTTAAGAATGGTTTCAAGGACACCATATTGTTAAGACCTGGTGGTTTATCTGCGTTAAACAACATAATCCATTTTTGTTCTGCAACCTCCATGTCATTCAACAAATTGCCCCCTCTCAATCTCTCTGGCAGGACTTGTAGAACAAGGAACTTAAAATGATGGTCTGGTCCCTCGTTCTTATTATGCATGGCTATAGCACTACTCTCTTTACAATTCTTGATGTCCCTGAAGTGTTCCAATATTCTCTCTTTCTACTGCCTGTTAGTCTTACCTATGTAGAAACTAAAACTTACTGTGCAATAGGCAAGATACACTACATTAGATGTACAATCAGCATATTGACTGCCGTTAAAACTAAAACCCTTAAATGGGTGTACGAAGCTTCTACCACTGTAAATATACTTGCAGGCTGAGCAATCTCTACATATGGAAGTACCCAATCTATCAGATCTGTTCTTGGTAGTTAACGTATCATTCCTATATCAAAGGTGACTCTTTAATGTTCTGTTATTCCTAAATGTAAAATTAGGTTTAGGCCCAATAATGCCTTGTAAATCACTAAATGTGGAAAGAATACCCCAATTCTTGGTAATCACTTTACAGACAGAATAATTATTACTAGCAAATTTTAACAGCATCCTTAGGGTGTTATCAATAACCCTTTGGATATGGCTAGTCATATTATTGTTAATGATTTAAGTATTTGGCTCAGTGCTCCCTTCTTCATAGAACTAAGGTCTGCACCTTCCATCTCTATTGCTCCAACCTTTGTTAATACATTTATCTATATCGTGTGCATTATATCTCCTCTCTAAAAATTCTATCTTTGGTAATTATAGAGTACTAGCTAGTTCACTGTCATTGTTGTACAATCTCATGGTCCTGTAGACTTGACCCTTAATGATATTCCGCTTGGTATGGTTAGGATGCATACTTGTGCTATGCAGGTAGTTGTTCTTCATAACAGGTTTCCTACATAGGCTGGTTTTGATATGAATTAAATCATCTTTCCTAACCTTAACATCCAAGAAATCAATCTCATGTATAGAATACTTAGATGTGAACCTAAGGAACGTAGTAGTAGTATTGTTCAAATAAGCAAATAATTCATTTAAATCAGCCTCAGTACCATTCCATAGCAAAAATATGTCATCCACAAATCTAGTGTATTAGCTAATATGCTTACTGTATTTAGCATTAGATAATACATGGGGCAACAGGCACAAAATGGTCCACAAGGGCACCCAGCCCAGTACCAATCTATGAACCTATATCAAAATTGCTAAAACCATGTCCTACTATGTAAACCTTTTTTTAAAAACATTAACTATAACATGCAACATAGATATAAATATATATAGTGCACTAACACCATGTAAAATATAATATGTATGTGTATGAAAAAGCATGTTGAAATATAATAGTATCTATGTAAGTATAAATATATATACATGTGTGTATAAAAATATACAGAAAAGAAAAAATGATGCATACAAATATCTAGAAAATATATATATATAAAAATATACATGTGCATATGTAGATATAAATGTATGTATATAAAAATGTATCTACATAAGAAATACATAAACAACTTAGTATGGCATAATGACAGAACATAAATACAATAAATAAAATTATACATTGAAGTTCTGAAATCCTAACAGTCAATGTTTAAGTGGACGAGCTTTTAAGAACGGTTTCAAGGATACCATATTGTTAAGACCTGGTGGTTTATCTGTGTTAAACAGCATAATAATTTTTTTGTTCTGCAACCTCCATGTCATTCGACAAATTGCCCCCTCTCAATCTCTCTGGCAGGACTTGTAGAACAAGGAACTTAAAATTATGGTCTGGTCCCTCGTTCTTATTATGCATGGCTATAGCACTACTCTCTTTACAATTCTTGATGTCCCTGTAGTGTTCTAATATTCTCTCTTTCAACTGCCTGTTAGTCTTACCTATGTAGAAACTAAAACTTACTGTGCAATAGGCAAGATACACTACATTAGATGTACAATCAGCATATTGACTGCTGTTAAAACTGAAACCCTTAAATGGGTGTACGAAGCTTCTACCACTGTGAATATACTTGCAGGCTGCGCAATCTCTACATATGTAGGTACCCAATCTATCAGATCTATTCTTGGTGGTTGATATATCATTCCTATAGCATAGGTCACTCTTTAATGTTCTGTTATTCCTAAATGTAAAATTAGGTTTAGGCCCAATAATGCCTTATAAATCACTATTTGTGGAAAGAATACCCCAATTATTGGTAATCACTTTACAGACAGAATTAATATTACTAGCAAATGTTAATGGCATTCTTAGGGTGTTATCAATAACCCCTTCAATATGGCTAGTCATATTATTGTTAATGATCTGAGTATTTGGTTCAATGCTCCCTTCTTCATAGAACTAAGGTCTGCACCTTCCGTCTCTATTGCTCCAACCTTTGTTAATACATTTATCTATATCGTGTGCATTATATCTCCTCTCTAAAAATTCTATCTTCAATAATTGTAGAGCACTAGCTAGTTCACTGTCATTGTTGTACAATCTCATGGTCCTGTAGACTAGACCCTTAATGATATTCTGCTTGGTATGGTTAGGATGCATATTTGTGTTATGCAGGTAGTTGTTCTTCCTAACAGGTTTCCTATATAGGCTGGTTTTGATATGAATTAAATCATCTTTCCTGACCTTAACATCCAAGAAATCAATCTCATGTACAAAATACTTAGATGTGAACCTAAGGAACGTAGTGGTATTGTTCAAATAAGCAAATAATTCATTTAAATGAGCCTCAGTACCATTTCATAGCAAAAAAGATGTCATCCACAAATCTAGTGTACCAGCTAATATGCTTACTGTATTTAGCATTAGATAATACATGGGGCAACAGGCTCAAAACGGTCCACAAGGGCACCCAGCCCAGTACCAATCTATGAACCTATATTAAAATTGCTAAAACCATGTCCTACTATGTAAAAAAAAATTTAAAAACATAAACTATAACATGCAACATAGATATAAATATATATAGTGCACTAACACCATGTAAAATATAATATGTATGTTTATGAAAAAGCATGTTGAAATATAACAGTATCTATGTAAGTATAAATATGTATGCATGTGTGTATAAAAATATATAGAAAAGAAAAAATTATGTATATAAATAGCTAGAAAATATATATAAAAATATATAAAAAATATACATGTACATATGTAGATAAAAATGTATGTATATAAAAATGTATATACATAAGAAATACATAAACAACTTAGTATGTCATAATGACAGAACATAAATACAATACACGTATATATAGGTTCACAGACTGGTACTGGGCTGGGTGCCCTTGTGGACCGTTTTGAGCCTGTTGCCCCATGTGAGGGTCAAACCTTGCATGTTGTGTCTGTAGGGTAGACACCTTAACCATTATGCCGTTATTAACCATGACTTATAGACATAATATGTGTTTTAATATTTATGAATTTTTGAACCAGATATATGCATATTCAAGATATACTAGAGTGGACCTTGTTAAAGCATTTGTGTTTAACATTGTATAAGACTTAACTGATAGCAGGTGCTTCTACTATATAAGGAATGAATTGTTTTTGTGAGTATTTGATGAAGGGGCACATCCCTGAAAGCACTTACCTGTTTTATAATAAACGTCCTAACTGTGGTACAGTTGGTGTTTGTTTGCTACTTCAACTATATTTATTTTACACCAGCACTTTTATTAGTTGGTAGAGGATTTCTGTTTTTCGCATTCTACTAAAGCTGTAGTTATGCCCAAACACAGCATTTTGCCCAACATAGCAGTCGCCTTGCTTTATCTGCTGTGTCCCTTTTCCTTTCTTATTATTATTCTTTGTGCTAGTTTAAACCCGTTTCCTTTTTTATGCTCAGCGTACTTTCTTTGTGCTTGTTTTACTCTAAACATGCCCAGTTATGCCTTAAACACATTCTTTCTGCCTTATACAAGCTTGTTTTATACTTTAACATGCTTGTTTTATCTTTAACACATTGTTTTGTCAAACACTTTTATCTTAAACATCTTTTTTAGTTAACAAACTTTTTGAGCTTTCCGCTTTCCTGGTAACATGGTGTATGCCCTTGTAATGCCTTTTCTTGCCTTTCTGAATAGAGTAAATAATTCTTGTGACTTTTCATTAACTTTAATTCCTTCTGGTTATGTTCGCACTGCTTTCTCTTGGTTTTACCTTCGCTGTTGCCTTTACATCTTATGGCTCCAAAAGTTTTGTTCTTTTCCATCTCAGTTATGATACCATGTCACTTTCATGTTGGTACACGAATAAACGAGTCTTTGTGGGTTCTGTTTAAGCAGCTTTATTCTATACAAACACATCACTGCAGAGGCTTATTAACTATGACTAAGTAACTTATATGCTCACTACTGCGATCATACATGCTCACTTACTGGCTCCTTCTTCAAAATGGCACTAGGGATCGCATGTGTCTGGAATTTATACGTGCACGCACAGCCTTGCATGCATTTTAAAGACATAGTGCACACACGCTACACTCTGAGCTACATTACTCTTCACACAACAGTGAGAAATATACACTATCAGTACTTCTTTGACAAGAAAGCTGTTTCAGTTATGTAGGATACACACTGTCCCAGAACTGAGCCACAGTCTGTCTCTGTAGGTATGCTATACAAGCCAGTTCTTAATGCAAGTGCCTCAAATAACTGTTTCACTGCCATACAATCACACAACATAAGAATGGATACAAATAATGAAATACAATGTATTTGTGTTATGTCAATACAGTCATATAATGTTGCCTTTTTCTGGAATAGAACAGTAAGCTATGCAAGTCTACTGACTAATGATGTGGATGAAACACAAGTACTACTCCATAAGACTTAATGTAAGTGCGACACTCCACCTATGCTAAGTTATTACATCATATGATTGTGCCACAGACAAAGTCTTTGAGATAAAAGGGATGGAAGCAATCTGTGCCTTGCATATAGAGCAATCTCTGACCCATCTTTAATGGAAATGCTACACATTTGCCAGTCAAATGGCACATGGGTCACTCACTCAAAGGACTTTAACCTGGTATGTGAGATCGACAGAATTCGCTGCAGAGACAGATTTGCCTAACAGAGATTGCCCCACCTTTCGAACAAGCTTCCTATTCATGTTAAAAAAAGCTCCTCGTAGGCCTTATTTAAGTGTAATTTGGGTGATTGGATGGGTAACTGGAAATTCATCCAGGGGTTCCACATGTGTCCCTCCTGAACAGGGACAATAGGTGCTGATTTTAGTGCCTGCTTGAACCCGACACACTTGGGAACCTGGGTTGAACTTGACTAGGCTTGTAAGGGCTCTGGGGCCATTAGCCTAGTAACCTCCTATAATCCTATGATGAAGGAGGTCCCACCAACTGTAACTGTACAGCCTATGATGGAGAAGGCCCCTCCCACTGTAACTGTACTCATTATTATTGTGGTGGATGCCATTCATGTATCACAGTAGAGGGCCACACAAAGCTAGCAGTCACTGAATGCATGTTTTGAACTCCTGGGCATTTGACTACAGAAAATACACAATGTTGTAGAGAATGATGCCACAGTAGTCGTCTCACTGCAATTGTGAGAAATATCAGTATTTCAAGGCATTACATCAAGTTATTGCTGCAAGTGATATATTTGCCTGTAATTGCTGTGTAGGGCAACAACATGCAAAGTATTGTCTCATTTTCTTGTGCCAAAGGAGAATTCTTAATACAACTGTTATGTAAGGAAAATGTAATCACATGTCATCATTACTTGGAATAAAAGCATTGCTATGTGAAAAATTATCATTGTTTTTTTGTAAAAGGAATGAACATGTATACGTGTACATAGCAGATGTGTTTGACAAGAATGTTAGCAACATCTGTGCTCACAATAAGACTGACATAACAAAGTCTGAGCAGTAATGGCTGGATTCAAATTAAGTACCTAAGATCACAAGCTGCAGAATAGTGCCTGAATCGTATGCACCACATGGCATGTGACAGGACAACTGTGATAGTGCACAGTTGAATGGATTGCATAACCATTGTTTATTAGCTGGATGTTTATGCTAAAAAGTGATCAAAGTGTGTAATAACACACTTACAAATCATATATGTATTTGAAGACTAGTATACACAGTATTATGGTAAAAGTCAAAATATTAGCTGGATTCAAACTTCCTACCTATGCAGGTACACAACCTACAAAGTCTATTATAAAAGATACACAACACAAAATATGTCGCACTAGAACTGAATGATACTGCAGTTATGTAAGCATTGTGTAATCATTGTGTTGCCAAACTGTATTTTCCCTGAGGATGGTAGAAATTGCTAGTTTAATGCTGTGCCAGCAAAAATACATCTCTTAAGTGTAAACAGCAGTGAGTTATCCTACTGTATATAATAGTATTCACAATCACACTATTTAAGCAATGATGTACTAAAACCACTTATCAATGTAGTTACAGTCTATAAAGCACAGTATCAGCAGCCAGACCCACGGTAGAATTCTGATTACAAATGAGGCATACAGTATGTATGAAGGCAGGACATCAGCATTGTATTGCCAAGGTAATGTGTATGTTAACATGACTTTTACATCCATCTGGGTTGTAAATGTTGCCATTGCAAATGTGTGTAAACCAATCCTGAACTCATTTACTTTTACACACACACACACACACACACACACACACACACACACACACACACACATACACACACTCTTAGTAGGTAATTACTGCTGTATTTGCACCTCCTACCTATCTAGTTATACATTCTAGAGAACAGTACAAGAACCGTTCATACCACAGGAGAAGTGTGAGAGTGCACTTTAGAAAGTATGACCTCATCAGTATGCTGCAGAGAACACATTGTCATGGAAAATGGGATAAGAGACGCATCTACCTGTCTAAAGGCTTTCCCTCTGGGAGTGGATTGATTTCAGCTGTTGTGAAAGATATACCAACCTCACTAAAGCCCCACACAAACAAATACAACACTATGCGATTCAAATACAATACCTATCTAGTTACATAATTTACAGGTCATTGCTTTAAATGCATGCACCACAGAAAAGTCTGCATCATCTTTGAAGGGATGACATCACTACTTCATTGTCGAAACACTGATATGGTTAAAACTCAGTACATTAATGTTGGATGATGGTTCTATGCAAAATATGTCGCTTAAGTGGAACATTACAAATTGCAAGTGTGACTAAAAACATTCCAATGTATTATGAGCTCTACACAGACATGGTAATCAGTGTTATATTCAAACCACCTACTTAACTAATTATGCATTCTAGAGATCACTGTATGAATTGCAAGCACCACAGAAAAAGTCTGACATCCATAATGCAAAAGTATACTTAAGAAAGAATGACCTCATCAGTGTGCTGCAGAGATGTTTCTGTTAAAAGTTGAATAAGGCAGTTGTGTGCAAAGTTAAATGCATTCTCCTCAGCACAGGGAGACACAGCACCAAGTGTTACTTAGCTGTCACTATACCCCACCCCCACTTCCATAGTGTGAGAGTGCACTTTAAAAAGAATGACCTTATCAGTGTGTTGCAGAGGGGATGTTTCTGTTAAAAGTCGAATAAGGCAGCTGTGTACAATCATAAACGTACTCTCCTCAGCAGAAGTAGACACAGCATCAGGCATTATTTACCTGCCCCTATAGCTCACCCTGTGTTGAGCATCAAACTTCCTACCTATTTAGGTAACGCAATCTGGAGAACACAGTATTATTTGCAAGCCGCACAGGAGAAGTCTGATTCATAAGGGGCGAGAGTGCACTTTTGACAGGATGACCTCATCATTTGTATTACAGACAGGATGTTTCTGTTAAAAATTGGATAATGTGCTGAAGGAGCTGTGTGCAAAGTTAAATGTATTCTTCTCAGAGGAAGTGGACACAGCACCAAGTGTTACCTTACCTGTTACTGTAAGCCCCCCTCGACATGCACACACATACACACACACACACACACACACACACACACACACACACACATACACACACACACAAAAAGATTCCCACATTGAGCATCGAACCTTCTGCCTATTTAATTACATAATCTAGAGAACATTAAGCATCAAACCTTCTGCCTATCTAGTAACACAATCTGGAGAACAGAGTACTATTTGCAAGCACAACAGAAGAATTTTAACCCTTAAGGGAATAAAAGAGTGCACTTTTGACAGGATGACTGCTGCGTTTATTCCCACTAAGTAGAATACATTTAACTTTGCACACAGCATCCTCTGCACTTTATTCCACTTTTAACAGAAACATTCTGTCTGCAACACAGTGATGAGGTCATCCTATCAAAAGTACACTCTCTCCCCTTAAGAGTCAGACTTTTCCTGCAGTGCTTGTGTGCTTTCTAAATTGTGCAGTTACATAGATAAGAGGTTCAATTCTCGTCATGGGGAATGTGTGTGTGCGTGTGTGTTCTCTGTGTGTGTGTGTGTGTGTGTGTGTGTGTGTGTGTGTGTGTGTGTGTGTGTGTGTGTGTGCATGTTGGGGGGTATAGTGACATGTAAATGCCAACTCACTGCCAAATGTGCTGTGTCTACTTTCACTGAGGAGAATACATTTAACTTTGGACATAGCTCTCTCTGCATTTCATCTCACTTTTCACAGAAACATCCTGTCTGCAGCACACTGACTAGTTCATCCTGTCAAAAGTACACTCTCCTCTTAAAATGTTGTGGCACTTATGACTAATACTGTGCTTTCTAGGGTGTGTATTTAGGTAAGTTGGAAGTTTAACTCTCCCACCGAAAAAAATTGTGTATGTACTGTAGTATCACGTATATATAGCTTCCTGAATAGGCATACTATTTCAGCTCCCACTGATGAGAACAATTTAACCTGGGTGAGTATTTCACCATTCCCTTTTCCCAGTTCTACCACAAACATCTTCCCTGCAACACAGTGAACATGCCATCCTGTCAAAAGTGCACTCTCACCATAAGATTCAGATTTCTCCTGTGGCACTTGCATCTACTATGGTGTTTTCTGGATTGTGTAGTGGTTCAAATCTGACAGTGGTGAATGTGGGTTTATGTGTGGTTCTAGTGTCATGGAAGTAAGCCTTCAACAGATGTGCTTTAGCCACTTCCACTCAGGAAAAAAAACTTTGGATGCAGGTTCAAATGTCACCATGGAGAACTTGTGTTTGAATTCCATGTCAGTTACACACATATTCATGAACAGACTTGCTGCATCAACTTCCAGCCAATTAACAATTTTAACATGAGAGAGGATGCTCCCATCACCTAATCCCACATTTACCACAAACATCTTCTCTCCATCCCACTGAGGAAGTCAGCATGTCAAAATTGCACACAGCGGCCTTACAGCACACAGCTCTCTTGTGGTGCTTACAATGAATTCTGTGTTGGATATATTGTGTAAATAACTAAGTGAGGGTTTGAGCCCAGCACTGGGTAAATACCATGTATGTATGTCTGTACTATCATTTGTAACTGTGTCCGTGACAACACCACCTTATATAAAATTCTACTTAAGATATATTTTCCATGGCAGAGGATTACCCTGTAGATTTGTATTATCCTCAGATAGTAAACAGTTTAGAAAACACAATGCTTACACCATGCTATCAAAAAAGAACCACATCAAAGTGGTCATATGAGTTATACTGTGGCACTGGCTATTGATAGTGAGCTCTCTAAACTGCATCGGTACAGAGGGAGGAGGTTTGAATCCAGCAATGACTGACTGCTGTCCATGGGTGTTTGTCTGTTGTGTTGAAAGGAGAAATCTTGTAATGCATGCAGCTGTGTAGTGTTACTGTGCACTTCAACAACCTCCATTTTTTTAGAAGAACAACATATGAAAGAATGCTGATGACTTCCATTCAAATGTGCACTGTCACAACTGTAAAAGAACATCTTGTGTGGTGAGTGCGATTCAGACAGTGTTCTGTACTTTGTTATTTTAGACAGTGTGTTCAGATCCAGCCATCACTCATTAAACTCACTTGTGTCACTATGTCTATGAATGTGCAGGCAGGTAACAATGTTGCCAGTCATCTATCTGTTGTGTACGTGTATGATGGGGATCCCTATTACAATGATTTCTGTTCTTTTCTTCACACAGATATGCTCTCTTTGATAATGATGATGCCATGGGATGACATTTGTCTTTCCCATAAGAACTACTAAGGCTTTTTCTGTGATGTGAGGACATGAGACTATACTCTGTATGGTTGTGCCTTAGTAAGGCACCTGTTTTTGAATCCATGATTATCCATGCATTGTGCCTGATTGCCAAACTTCCATCACAGTGACAACTGTATTATGCATCTCATGTGTCTGAGTATACCTAGCAGCAGGCATTAGTGTGAGCAACACACTATTTTAATGACAAGACAGGCATACATCTCATTTGCAGAAATAACATTTTGTCACAGCTATAAACAAAAAAAAACCTCACATTCCTACCGTCAGTGGCACTGTAGTGCATTCATTCTTTCCAATGCCATGTAGCTACTGTCATCACATTGTCAGGTGTTCAAAACCCACATTGGCTGGCTGTAAGCACTGCATGTCAAACTACTGTTATGCAGGCATGACATCCACCAGTGTTACAATATGCATAATTACAGTGGGAGAAAATTTCCCAGCCTTTTTATCTCATACAAATTGGAACACAATAAGATTAATTTATGTGGAGTCTCCCAACTTTCTTAAAACTTACACTCTAGCTCAATTGAGTCACACATATGTTCCTAGATGGTTGGCTTGCATAGCTTGCTTTTCAGTTCTAGCCAAGTGTAACATTCGATGAATGTATTGACATTACACAAACAACACTACATGAAGTTATTATTCTGAATTTGTATTTATTTATTAATGATGCAAATATTATATGTGTTGTGCTATTTACAAGCTGTTATGGCAGTGCTTTTTGTAATGTCCTGTGAGTATGCTCACTATAACCCTGTGTTACATGTAATGTCCTGTGAGCATGCTCACTATAACCCTGTGTTAGATGTAATGTCCTGTGAGCATGCTCACTATAACCCTGTGTTAGATGTAATGTCCTGTGAGCATGCTCACTATAACCCTGTGTTAGATGTAATGTCCTGTGAGCATGCTCACTATAACCCTGTGTTAGATGTAATGTCCTGTGAGCATGCTCACTATAACCCTGTGTTAGATGCGCTCCATTTACAGAGACTTTGAAGTACAGCAATGTCATCAGATTTGTGTTATCATTTGCCAATTGTGTCTCTTGATTGCTATTATATTGCCATTTATGGTGCACATGTATATAAAACACGTTTGTCTAAGACGTGACAATGTAATATAACCCCAATCTATAGTTGTCGAATGACAAATGTTAAAACATGTCCCTTTCTGCTGTGCATAACACAGCTAATGCATGGTTCATGCCTTGTTTCTACAGGATGATGTGGAGGATACAGCAATAAAGTTGGTTATCGCATATACATTACCTGTATATATCTAATACACAATAACTGCATTGCATGCGAATGGCTCATAATGTATCCACTGTCCCTGCTATTATCTGTAAACATGTGCAAACATGATTATTTATTATTATCATCAATACAGAATTCTTACTATTTAAAAATGTTTCTTTCTGGCATCATCACATTTTAGTGCATTAACTGCCATGATGAAAATCGCATCCTCATAGCAGCCCTTAAGACATATGGTGGAAATGTCTGTTTGGTAAAGGGGACCCAAACAAGCTCAGAGGACAAAAGCCTGGAATCACATTGCTCTGGACACTAATGCAGTGGGTGGCAGAAACTGCAGATTAATACAGTGCAAGAAGAGGACAAATGAAATGGTAAGACATGTTAGAAACAAGGTAAGGCAGAATGCAATTGCCCATACCATTACTGGGGGGGGGCTATAACAATTATCTCATAAACACCAAATGAGGAATATTTCCTCTCCATCTGTGTGCATGACTATGACTCAGAAGATGATGTTATTGGAGTAATTAGTGGTGGTGTGGATACTAGCTATTAGCAACGTCTGCATCAGCAACACTTGTCTGCTCATGAAGCCTGGCTTAAAAACAGAAAGATACATTTATATAGAGAAATGAATACTGACAATGATGATTACATTAAACACATGACAATTACCACTCTAAGAATCCAATAGTGTATGCTATTTATTTATTAGTAATGTTTCAAATAACTCCTTACAGGATCAGCAGCAGAAACTGTTTTGTTATACCAATAAACTTTGAGGATATCATCAGCAGAATGGTTGTTGAAGATAATGATGATGATGATGATGATGAAGACATAGTTAGATTTATGAGGCAGCCTGAGAAAAGTGACATGCAGTCCCATAGTTAATCGTTGGATCTCACACCCTACAACAAGTTAGCAGCTATGCAAGAAGTGACACTGCATCACAAAGTCAAGGGGAAGAGGATGGGGTACTGTCCGGACTCAAAAGGACAGATTACAAGTGATTACAAATGCTTGTTAAGTACTGTAATTAGTCAGGGGAACAAGCACAACAGATTTCATGCAGACCTCATCAGCATTCATCTACACCTACCAGAATCTCTCATTTGAGCTCCCCATCACATTCCTTTAGCACTGCCAGATCAGTGACTGTGGGATCACCTGGATGCCTTACAATTTCACTGAAAAGGAGTCAGTGAGCAATCAGGAATGACTTTTACAAATAATATGAGTAATTGTTCTGAAATTAAAAAATATATATATCTTAAGATGAGAAAGAGAATGTAAGATGAACAGTGATAGCAGATAATGCACCACACAGCACAGGCCACAGATATTACTGCATGCATCAGTTCTAAGAAAGGAAACACTAATCTGAATACCACGGTCCATAGTTCTAGACTAGGTGCTACCTCTTTACCTGCGCAGCCATTTGCCATGCACAGCCTGCTGCATAAGATCCTTTAGTACTGCTGATGGTTAGTCATCATTAGTCATAGTAGGACTTGAACTGGGGAGCTGGAGTGACAGCATGGGTCACTTCACCACCACACTAGAACATGAATGCGATCTGCAGTAAACATCATTCACACAGTAGCTGTGTCACACTGCAGGACACCCCCAGGCTTAGCCAGGCACCTAAAACATCTCTTCAGGAGGCCAAAGACTCTCTCAATGCTCAATGACAATACAAGTTTACAGGTAACCAGAGACAAGCCACAAATACATAAAGTAGCCTGGAGACACAGTTCTGTATCTCAACAAAAATAAAAGTTTCAAGCTTAGATATAAATGAACAAGAAAAGTTTGCCCGCATATCAGTTTTGTTTTCTTATCACAGATTAGTTGCCCTTTCCTTTAGATTTCAAAGTGTGTCACACTGAAGGAAGATATTTTAATTTTACTCTCATGGCTTTCTCTCTTTATTTGATTTTAAAGTATTTCAGTGCTGCATTTTTTTCTGTACAATCGTATGTTATTTTCTCATGATGACTGTCACATTATTTTTTTTGCATTTTATACACAGTGGTTGCTAAATGCAAGTCAGTGAGTGGGAGGGAGTGGGGGTGGGGCACATCAAAGGCACTAATTCTAGGTACTGTGCAAAAAATCCTTAGAGTGTAATACGAAACATCTCAGCCTGAGTAAAACCTATTAATCACAGGAGTCAGGTCTCTTACCCTCAGTAAATTGTGACTTGGAACTGCAGTTTTTGTTCTGAAAAGGCTCATGAAAAATAGTCATGTTTAGACAAAAAAAAAAATGGGTAACTATTTAGTGTAAAATCTGAATACCAAAAAGCACATAACTCTTCCCACTTCCAAGAAATTCTGCAATACTGCTTAAAAACACAAATTTAAAAATTGATAGTGATAAAATAAAACAAAAATATAATAAAAGACAGCATAGCATGGATAGACTTTAATTGATGCTATTACACAAATATAGGTTCATAGGTTCATAGTTAAGTACTAGGCCATCTGCCCGAGGGCATCTATAAGCCTAGCCAGAATGTGTTGGCTTTCGTCACCCCTTTAGATTAGTTCCCTGTGCCTCTGTCCAGCAGAGCCATTAGTTCCCTGTCCCTCTGTCCAGCAGAGTCACTGCAGTGATCCCCGGGGTAAATTTTCTGTTTCCCATCCACTCGTCAAGGTTTCTCTTGAAGAGTGTTAGTGAGGGGCCCTACCTAATGTAGATTGGAATCCTGTTCGAAAGCATGGGGAGTCTCTGGGACAGGAATCTTTCCCTCCAGCACATCCTGTTTATCGTTGTGGTGAGGTTTAAATCCCTAGAGCATGTGGCTCTTGGGGATTTGTTTTTTTTTTAGGTGGAGTATGATCATCAATTCTGGGTTGGACATGGCCTTGTATGTCAGACAGAGATCACCTCTGAGTAAGCGCTATGCAATGGAGTACAGCTGGAGTTTCTTCAGTCGGGCTGCATAGGGCATCTGTTTGAGGCCAGTAATCCTCTTGTTGAGGTACTTCTGTGGTCTTTCCAGCTGTTGCAGGTGTCTTGTAAGGTACATCCCAAATGGGGCATTGTACTCTATGATGGGTCTGATGAGTGATGAGTAGAGGGGCACAATAACCTATTTTGTTCTAGATGCAAACCCTTTTGTGATTAGGTGGGCCAAATAGAAGGATTTTCTAACCACCTTGGCAATATGATTATCAAAGGACAGATTACCATTTACTTGGGTCCCCAGATCCCTTATTACATTTTCTGTATTTTGGGGACTACCACGTATGTGGTAGTTTGCGGGTACTTTGTTTTTTCCAAAGGGGGTGACTATGCACTTTTTGGCATTTAGCTTGAGGCTATGATTTTGACACCAGGTATCTGTCTCAGTGAGACCCTTCTGGAGGATGTCTGTATCAGCCAGAGAGTCAATTATGGCCCCCACTTTGCAGTCGTCTGTGAACTTGGTCAGCCATAGTCCTCCTGTGCTTGTCTGTACCTCTGAGAATTATATACCGAACAGGAGGGGTCCCAGGACTGAGCCCTGGGGGATGCCACTTGTAACCAGTTTGGAGTCGGACCTAGAGCCTGCAACTATCACCATGTGGGTTCTATCCGTGAGCCAATTGGCAACCCATCTCATGATGTAGGGGTATATGTTCAGGCTGGTGAGCTTGTCTATAATATCAGAATGGGGAATGGTGTCAAAAGCCTTTGTAAGGTCTAGGTAGGCTGTGTGGACCTCCTTTCCCTTGTCTAAAGCCTTGGTAACTGTCTCAAAGAAGTCCACCAGGTTTAGGAGGCATGATCTGCCCTTAACAAAGCCAAACTGGGTAGGGTCCAATATTTGGAGGTTCCCAGTGTCTCTGTTAATGAGTTCCATGATGATGTGCTCCATAGCCATGCAGACATAGGGCGATAGTTCTCGGGGTCCATTGTGGCTCCACCTTTATGAAGCAGGATAACTGTAGCTGTGCACCACTCTATGGGTATGTAGCCTGTAGAGAGGCTGAGTTTAAACACTGTGTTTAGGTGAGGGGTAAGTTCATTTTGGAGCTCGTGTAAGACACAGCCTGGGACACTGTCCGGTCCCATCAAAGCTGTATTCTTGGCTTTGGATAGGGCTACTTTAATCTGTGTGTCAGTGATTGCTGGGGCTCTACATTCTTTTGGTATGGTTATGGGCCCTTTAGGGAGTGAGGAGGGGTGAAGTTTGCACTAAACCTGTATGCCAAAATGTTGACAATATCAGTTGGTTCAGTGTATTTTGTGCCATTCTGCACTAACTCAGAGCAGATCTGAGAGTTTCCACTTAGGTTCTTGACATAGCTAAAGAACGCTTTGTGGTTATGTTTGGAGTCCTTGGCAATTTTTCTTTCGAAGCTAGCCTTAGATGATTTTATGAGGGATCGTAGTTTGTTGCTGATACTGATCAGGGATGTCTTTCCTTCTTGGGATTTTACTCTTTTCTGTACTAGTTTCCTCCTTCTATTCTATAGCTTGTTTATGGCAGGGGTCCACCAGACAGTTTTCCTTTTCTTGGAGGAGTGAGTCTTGGTTTTGCTTGGGATAGCAAAATCCATGCATTCTTGCAGGTGTTCATAGAGTGCCTTTGTAAGGGATTCAGCAGCTTGGACAGCGTTGTCCTTTAGCATGGGGGCTGTGAACCTTTCCACCTCAGTCTTAAGTAACGTGAAGTTTGCTTTTGAAAAGTTTTTCACAGTAGTTTCCTTGATTGGGAGTAGGGGCGGAATGTGGATATCCAGAGTGATTAGTTTATGGTCTGATCTAACCAGTGAGGGGTTGACCTCCAGCATAGAACACCGGTCACCCTTGTTGGTGATGACCAGGTCCAATATGTTGTCACCTCTGGTGGGAGTGTTGACCAGTTGATCCAGGGTGTTTGAGTTTATAAATTCTAGGAAGCGTTGGGCAAGGGAGTTAGTACTTGAGTAGTTCGCCCAGTTAATGTTTGGGTAATTGAAATCACCCAATATTAGGGTGTTTGGTAGGACTTTCATATTTTCCAGTGTCTCCAGAAATGTGGAATGGGGGTCTTGGGTCATGGTGGGTGATCTGTAGCAAGCTACAATTTGAATTGCAGTTTTGCCCATTGTTAGTTGCACATGGATGATCTCTGAGGCATTGTGCTGTGCCACTAACCTGGAGATGTGGGTATCCTTGATGAATATGGATACACCCCCGCCTTTTGTGTTTTGGTCCGGGTTCTGTGGCCGAAAAGTATGGTATGAGTTATAGCCTGGTAGTGCTGGGGTGCTCTCTGGAGGAGCCTTAAACCAGGTTTCTGTTACTGCACAGTTATTGCTGTTCTCCATACTGAGGAGTGCCTCGAGTGCAGGCATTTTGAGGTTTAGACTTCTGGCGTTGAGTAGCAGTACCCTCAGTTTTTGGTTACTTGTGCTATTTACGGTGGTGGGTTTGTCTTTTGAGCCTTGCCTAAAAAGGACAAAATCTCACAAACCCTGGGATGAAGAAATATGTCACACTTGACCACACAAGGGCTTCTATGGAGATGCCAAAATGCATAATCATTCTCGAAGGTGATCATCAATTAAGAATTTATTTATTTATTTTATTTATTTTACATTTGTTTACCGGGAATGTCTCACTGGACAAAATGTCCTTTTTCAGTGGAGGCTCAGGGAGAAAAGCTCGTTTATAGATAACAATATGATACATATACAGCATACAGATACAAATGTTGATTCAATCTCAGATACAAGCACAAAATGAAAAATATGTTATACATTTCACTAACGCAATCATATAGTCTAGGTAGGAATACAATCAATAGCAGTACTGTGATTGAAGGGCAAAAAACAGCAAGTTAAGAATACATATGCTTAGTGGAGTATACTACTCAAATGCAAAAATAACAGGTTGTGTTCTTTTAGCTGCCTTAAGACATCTATTTTCTAACCAGGGTTTGTGGAAGAGCAGGTCCAGGATTCAGATGGATGTGATTTGAGAAGTTTTTTAAAGTTGGAAATGTTAGTAGTCCTGATATTCATTGGCAGGGAAATCCAAGTTTTGGCTATGCAGTCTGAGTAAAGTGAAACTCCAGCTGCATTGTTAGCTTTGGCTATATTTAAGAAGGATTTGTTAGTGGAATGCGATATGCCATTATTGGGGTAATGTATTAGTAGATTTTGAAGTACTGGTGTTTCTTCTGGCTGATTTAGTATTCAATGGGTGAAGGTGAGTTGATTATAAGCAAGTAGATTTGGTAGTTCGAGCCAAGATAGTTGGTTTAAAGCCAAAAAATAACGGGATCTGAAATTTGATTCTGTAGCAAACTTTATGATTCTATTATAGCAAGTTTTGAGTTTTGCTAGGTCAGATTTCTTAATATTTGTGAGAATTTGTGAGGCCTATAGTAGCGTAGAGATAAAATGGGTCCTTGCCACAGTGGCCTTTGAAGATTTGTTTATAAAGTGCACATTTCTTTACAGGGTTCCTATTATTTTGTGAACTTTTTTTATTGTCTGTGATATGTGTATTTCAAATTTCATATTATAGTCAATGACCATTCCAAGTAATTTTGTTTTGGAAACCAGAGGAATAATTGTATGGCTTGATGATAATATATTGAATGTTGGGTGCAGGTCTTCAGCTCTAGTTGGATAGAACAGCATGAGTTTAGTTTTGTTTTCTTAGGGTTAAGTATAAGTTGTATATTGTTTAGCCAAGATTACACTGCACTGAAAGATTGCTGGGTGATTTTTTTGGAGGCTTTGAACTGTTGGGGCAGCACAAATCAGGGTGGCATCATCCCCATATTGAATTATGGAGGCAGGTGGGGTGACAGTATGAAGACTGTTAGTAAAGATAATAAAAAGGAGAGAACCAAGAAAAGATCCATGTGGTACTCCCAAGGTTGCAGGCAGTAGTAAAGACAGATTTTGTTTCCATTTTACAGCTTGCTCCTACCAGTTAGATATTACTGGAACTAAGTCAATGCAGAATGGCTAAGTTTAAGTTCCAACAGTGTACATGAGAGTTTAGAATGAGAGACAGTATCAAAAGCTTTGGACAAATCAATAAAGATAGAAGAAAGTAAATTGCCTTCATTGCCTTCAAAGTTTTGGATCTTAAGCATTGAATAATTAAGAAATCCACTTGTGGAAATTGCTTTTTTGGTGGGAAGAGAGATTTTTCTATGTGTGTTGGTGGTGAAGTATTAAAAAGCACTACTAAGCATGTTGCATGCCTGTGAGTATATGCATGCAGATGCTCAGTGTAGCAACACTATAATCATAGCTGCAAACTGCAATAAATGGCCCCTAGAAGTTCTATGCAGTTTTATTCACTGAAAAGAGGAAGAAATAGGAGTATAGAAAACTAAGAACAAGAGAAAGAGCAAGCAGAGGAAAATACACAAAGACAAAGGGAATGAAATTGAAGGAATGGGAGGAAGGTTGTTTTTGGGCTGGGGGACAGCTGCCCATTTTCTTTTTTTTCCAGGAGAGGTGGATAGGGATAGACGAATGGGGAAGGCAGGGAATGGAAAGAAGTAGAGGTATGGAACCAGGGGCACACAAACAAACATAACGATAGACAAAGAGCAACAGAGGAGGTGCTGACACAAAGTGGGGTTTGACAATGGATATATAGACATACTGACAGAGGGAGGACAAGTGGGGATGAGGAGGAGTGAATAACAAACAAGGGGGGGTGTGACTGAGAAGTACGCAGAACACCATGATGAGGGATAGGGTAGGCACCCAGTTCCTGACTCTGCTGCCTGAGCTACGCCCAAAAAGATGCCAGTCACCATCATGACTACTATCCCCACTGAATCCTGCCTTCGATGGTACACAGGACACTGCCAGACAGTGGTACAGCTTTATAAGCTTTACAGTTTTACAATAAATGAGCATAGCTTCTTTGTTGTTACAGGAACATGGCAATACATGCACATTATCAGACTACCCAAAGTATGCTAATTAGATTTTCCATAGCATTCTGTTATGCAGGAAGATATTCACTGTGCTGTGGGTGTTATTGATGGGGTTATTCATAGACTGGATAATGCTTAAAATGGTTTCACAGGTGCTGTGTTATCAGGTTCCTCCATTGTGGATATCAGCATACTTAATTTTGGGGATCTTCATGAGGCTGATGATGATGGCAGACAAATCCCAGCACAGTTCGGGGTACATGTGTCAGTGACAGACACAGGTAATATGATGGCCCTTTTGTCTCCTTCTTACATGGAGACCACTCCTGTGGCTGTGCAACTGACCCATCAGACCTAGGTTCATACAATGCGATAGGATGTGGTCAACACATTAGTATATGAAGTACCCATATGTGCAGTATTATGGAAAGGCAGCAAGTGGAGTCTGTATACTGTGGATATTCGTGTGTGGCCACCCATCACAGCCACCAATGTTCCCATGGCTGTTATGTCACCACGTCTGCTAGGGAAGCCTGCTCTAGAAAGGCATGGACACAGTCTAGGACTCATATAGCCATCACCTCCACACCACCATCAAGTGACGATGATACTGCAGGATGCTATTGGCACAGACATGGATGGAGTCTCTGTACTGAGATCACTCATTTTATATGCTCATGGAGCACTCCTCCATTTGTGCATGCTCTGGATTGAGCCTGTGACTTTCCCAATAGAATGTGCTACCATGGACAAGGATGTGCACTGCCAGAGCACAGATCCTCTACTGGTGTCCTAAACCTGTCTATCAGATCCCAGCACAGTGCTGAATCATTTGTTGTTGCTATGTCTATGCACATTCACTCACATGCACAAACACACACACACACACACACACACACACACACACACACACACACACACACACACACACACACACACACACACTACCATTGTCAAAGCTTGTTACTATGGTACTCCCCACCTATGCATATGATGACAGCTGTGCTCAGCCCTCAGTACTCACTTACCTGGGTAGCCTGTATCTGCACAGTATGTGAAGTCCATGCTTGGTATTGCAAGCCTGGGTTCAGTATTAAATACATCAATTTTACTGTTGTATGTTATGCTTATTCTGACCCATAGTTATGAAGGAGATGCCACCTCTTAAACAATTCCAAGGTGTTTGGCACGTGCCTCTGCCCTGCACAGGCCTCACTTGCAGCTGGCTCTTCCACAAGCTCCTCCTCAGGCACCTCCTCCTTCATAGGCTCCTCCCCTTGCAGCAAGCTGCTCCACAAACTCTTAATCAAACACCTTATCCACTGCTGACTCTGGGACTTATTCTTCTTAAACGTCTCTCTCACCTGCTGTATTTGTTTGCATAGCAACATGTGTAATACTGCACACGCACACACACACACACACACACACACACACACACACACACACACACACACACACACACACACACACACACACACACACACACACACACATACACACACCCGCTGCAAAAATGTTAATGCATGCTTCATGGTCGTACTACAAAGCACTCCCAGTGACACGTAGACAGTGGAAGCAGGCCTAAACAAATGTTCAGCACTAGTTCATGTGTGCCACAGGGCACAATCTGCAGGGTTTTTTATTGGTGTCAGTAGCCATGACTGCTGAGCATTTCCAGTATCACCAGTGAAATGCCCCTATAGAAAATTATCCCACACACACGCTACTGATATAAGTCATACACATGTTAGACGTACGATGCATGGGCCCTACTTGGGTGATCTACAAACACTTTGTATACTATACTCTGTAGATTGCAGACCACTTGGCAGCTGATTGAATGGAACCCCTTGCAGCTGATTAATTGATCATTTTGTTTCCCAAGTGGTGCCTAGGGTTACCACCTGCCCACTTTGCGAGGGACAGTCCCTCTTTGGGCGGTTGTGTCCTGATCAAATATATTAAACGTGGCAAATGTCCTGAGATTGTAGGACATAATTATGTCCCATATGTACAATAGTTCTTTCTGTATCTAAAATACCTACATGTTACAAGAAACAGGATAAGCAACTAAACTCCTACAAGAATAAGCTTATATTTAGGCAAGAAAGGAAAGTTCTATGCCTTGTACAGACTGTGGGTTTGTGTCTGCCTGTAAAATCTGATGTGTGTCCCGAAAATGTCCCACTATGGCCATATGAAAAGGTAGCAACCATAGTGGTGCCTTTATTACAATGTGGGGATAGACAGTGACTTCCAGTAACTGAAGGAAGTGGGCTATGTCATAAAAGTCCACATGATGTTGTTTCTGTCTTTTGTGGTATGTAGGAACCACAAATACTCCTCCATATGTTATAGCATGGTATCGAGAAGCTAGGGGAGTATCCTTGAAGCAGATGCCTGAGATACACCTATTGTGTGCCCCATTGGTTGCTTGAAGGTCCCTGTAACTAGAATTTTGAAAGCCATACATACGGTGTCTGTAATGCTGGGTGCTCTACAAACATGCGTTTGGAGCGTTTCTCCTCAGGCTTCCTCTAAAAATTGGCGTTGTTCCAAGTCGGACTTTCCCAGTTAACAAATGTTAAATACATAATTAATACATAAATAAATCTTGTGAACCTGCATATGATGGCATTTCATCTTAACTAGATCCTGAATGGTGTTAATATCCACATAATAATGCTCTACTATGTCTGTGTCATGGGAGACATGATATGTTAGCCACAGGCAAATGTTTTGGTAGCACTGAGGGTGATAATGTTCATCTCTATGACTACCAGCAGCAATACAGACTCTTGCATATACATATTTACTAAAGTGGTCTTTACTCTGGACATTTCTGTGGTCTCTTTTCTGTAACTCTAGGATTTTGCTGCGGTCAGCTACTCTGACAGTAGCATCTTGTCATGCAAAATATATACATTTTGAGACACAAATAAGCACAGGAGCAAGCCAAGGCTTATAAAAAAGATCCACATGAGCAAAGTGACCCAGTCCAATTCACGAAATCCACAGGAACATTAGTTGTTAAAAATTCAAATTGATTTATTGAACTACATCTTATTTGTGTCTCGTTTTACTTGCTAGTCTTGGTGGAGGAGCATTTACTCCCTGGTAGTTGCCGTTTTGTCTTTTATATACATTTTGAATCATGCAAGCATATTGTTTAACTTCATTTACATTCACTAGTACATTTATTTTAATAATGTTGCACATTTTTCATGTCATTATGCCATCATTTACAACATTTTGTGACCTTTAACTGTGTTGCTCTTTGTACAAATACAGCTACTGCATCATGCAAAACGTTTCTAGCTCACAGGGAAAGTATTTTTTACCTCAGAAGAAGGAAGACGTAGCATGTGGGTCCTCCTTATTTGAATAATTGGTGCTACCAGCATGTTTTGTCATGTAGTCTGGTTTCCTGTTTACTAAACAGCTTCAAAACCCTGCACGATGGAGAGAATTCAGAAAATCATATGAAGAGGTACATCAAGACTGAAACTAAGAACCTTCCTCAAAAATAAGTATATTACATTAAGGGGTAAATCAAGCCTGAAAAAAGTATGAACCTCCAAAGTAGGTTACAAATGTGTGAAGCCACGTTTTTTTTTTCAGTCTTGGATGTTATTGTCTATTAACTAGTATCCTGTTTGCTTACAAAAAGTTAAAGTGAGGTATTTTATTTTACAGGCGGCTGGTCTGCACATTCCCCTTTCTTATATATACTAACTGAATGGTTGCCCAACCACAGAAGAATCTGGAAATCACAGAATAGTGAAACACTGCTGCTGCACTAATCACAACAGTACTAATTTTCAGCTCAAAATAAAAGACAAGCTGCAAGGAGAGAACATGTACTTTATGGGCTGAGGCCCTCATATGCTTCATACTCCAAGGTAGGGACTTCTACTATATCTGCAGATTTACTCCAAGACTGAGCAGTGTGGACCTCCTGGAGAAAGGAGGGGCAGCCTGAAGGAGGGTATTGGCAAGGCGAGAATGGTCATAAGACCAGTGACCTTGAAATACCTATAAACCTATGAATCTATGAATCTATTTTTACATAAAAAAAATAAAACTGAAACTGCTCAAACAACTGAAAAAAGAAATACATGAAGCAAGGAAAACAGACTTGGAAGAAAGACACAACATTTTGTTCAGGGTTACTATTTAACTTTTCACTGCTATTTTATCTTTATAACCCTTTCAATATGCTGGTAACACAACCAGGCAAACTGTTTTTTTTTTTCTCCTGCTTTTTATTACCACTTGTAAATCAAACTGAAAGTAAAACCGCAATAAAACTGTCAAAGAGTATTAGCACTCATGGCGCCATTGCAGAAAACACACTTTTGATGTTAAAAACAGTTGCTCTCTATAAAATTACATCACTGATAACTCACAACTGCCTACTAAAACTACTACACATCAGTCAGGGCAGCCTGGGCATCAAATAACATTCTTCTACATTTGCTAACAGGTAAGTCCACTTGACACACCTTGTCAGAGTTTGAATCCTTTTATCTTATCTTCATTTGCCTACTGTGTGACCTTGACCAAGTCACTTAACAGACACTACAAATCATTAAAACATGGCTTAAAACAATGCTGTCTCATGCCTCTTGTTACCTAAGTAGGTTGGACTACATACTGACATGTTTTCAAGTATAGCTAGCTGCCTTATTTAAAAAGTTACACTGTAAGAAACCACAAGTTGTAGGAATCAAACATAGGTTTGCAGGTTCTAACTCATTTGCAAACTTCTATCAGTTAACTATTCCTTTATTATATTTTCTGCCAGCCATTAGAATCCACTCTCCAACCAGAATTCATGCAATATTCATTATACAACACAGATATAATATAAGGTACACCAAAGAACCAATACAAACTCATATCAAACTGGGTGAGCTGAACTCTTCTGACAGCTACTGGAGCATTTGTTACTGAATTTTAAATAGCAATTCACTTATATTCTTTTATAACAATGTCACTTATCATAAATCTCAACTTCCTTGCTCAATAATTCTGGACAAATCCAACTAGTAATGGGAGAACAGGAGTTCAAAATCAGGGATATTTTTAAAATATTAATAATTTTATTAACATTTGCTTATTGGGACAGCCTGATTTGGCATAAGCCAGTTTTTAGTGGAGGCTCAGGGAGAAACACTCCAGATGCATGTTTATGTAATGTGGGAGGAAACCCACATGCAGACTCTGCATAGAAGGCACCCCAGCCAAAATTCAAACTGGAGAACCTCTTGCTGTAAAGCAACAACTTAAACCACTGCACCACTGCCCCAGCCATCAAATTGCTTAAAAAGTGAATATATCAACAGGTTTTGCATCAATATGCATTTTTCAGAACAATAAGAAGTATAAACTCTAATGTCTGATATTATTAGGTGACTGTAATCTTCATCGATTTACCATAAATTCAAAACTTTTACGAGGTACACAGCAAATAATATGAGTCAAAATCAGGGACATTCTGTAACATCTGAGACAGTTGAGAGGTATGTCCCCAATGCATGCCAATGCCTTTAGCCACTTTAGCCAATATTATTCTTCCTGATATGCTTTGTACTTGGGCAGCATCTTTCACAAATATGGTCATGGGTGGTAGAACTGCATACAGCTGTTGACAAGCAGAGTCATCAATGGCCAATTCTAAACTAATGGGGGTATTTAGAAATATGTAGCTCTTATTTGAAGCACTAAATTAAAACAAGCCAGTGTTTTTCATATTTACCTAGTTATGTACCTCATTACTCTTTTGGGCCATCAAATATTTCCTTTCCTCTCAAAGGTTTCCAGCACAGTGAAGTAAAATGTATTGTTCTCTCCCAACTGAAATATCCTTTAACAGCCCCGGCCGTAATAAAGAAAGTCAATATACAGTCAAACTCTAAGTCAATAATATATGTAGATTCATCACACTCTCACCTAAACATGATCACCACTTTAACAGACTGGAAAAGGCTAATTGCAGATCTTTTTCATTCCCAACTACTGAAACTTTTACATAGTGAAACTATCACCCCTTTAGCAGATACATTTATAAGACAAACTCCTACCTACGTACAGGCTCACTCTGAAGTCAAAACCACACAGCTCACACATTACAAGCCCCTAAAACTAGGCTCAGATGTCCGGAACACTGATTCTTCATATTAGAACACAGACGATAGCAGTCTGTTCCCACCCACATGAAAGACATCCTACCCAACCTTCATGTAACAACTAAAGACCCATCTCTACAAGCTCACTAAATGTGAATGTCTCGCATCCAATCCTATTACCCAAATTGTTCTTCCTGCCTCACTGTCTCTCTGTGTGATTTCTAGCTACTTCTTCAATGCAAACCTCACTCATCTATCTCCCATGAATGCCAGTGTTCTCTCCGTAACTAATTCAGATTAAATTCTGTGCAACTGTATACCTATATCTATCTCTATCTCTCTCTCTCTCTCATATATATATATATATATATATATATATATATATTTGAAAATGTACTCATCTGGTACCAATTAGACTCTGAAAGCCACTGCTTTTACCTGACTGCATCATGTGTAACAGTACATATACTATATATTATATGTAACTGATATGTATCCCTATATCATCTGTCACAATTTGAATCATAAAAAGAAAACAAAAAAAAAAAAAACAGACAGCAAAGTCATGGGGCTGGATTCACGAAACCTCTGTGTAAGACTTAATATGTCTTACTCGGAGGCTGCAGTTGAACGGTATGACGTCAGCATGCCATGCATATTTATGAGGGCATGCTGAATCATACCCTAGGCTAACACGGTCCATGTAGGAAAGTAGGGGACGTGTCCGAATGCCAAGTTCTGCAAAGGGACACGCCCCCAGAAGAGTCAGTGTCCTGAAAGTAAACACCCACAAGTGAGTCCGCGGAAATGTCAAGGAACACAACACCACACATCCCCACAGACTATAAACCCAACTGTAATGTAAAACGTAAAAATAGCAGTTTATTTTTTTTTTTTTCCAAAATGTTTGCCCGTAGTTGTGCTCATTTGCGCGGGTATGCCCTCCGCTCAGCCACAGTTAGCAGACATTGAAAAGCATATAAGATCTAAATATGCAAAGTAAGCCAAGTAGCAATAGCATAGCAGTAGAGACATTGCCCAAAGAGGAGCTAGTCACGGTTCGAGCCCCCACAACATCATTCTCCATTTTTATTTAAATAAGCATGAAACAATCCCCTGACATATATATATAATTTAAGTAAAATGTAATGAAATGGGCCATGTATTTTTGAAGAAATCGAACATAATAATAATATATAAAAAAAGGATCATAATTGCCCATAGTTTAGCAAAGCTTTAGCAAGCTGAATATGAGTGTCCGTAGGTGAGCAGCGCTTTAATAAGCTTAATATGAGTGCCCATAGGTTAGCAGCGCTTTAACAAGCTTAATATGAGTACCCGTAGGTGAGCAGTGCTTTAACAGGTTTAATATGAGTGCCCGGAGATGAGCAGCACTTTAACACACTTAAAATGAGTGCCCGTAGCTCAGCAGCACTTCACCCAGCGTAATATGAGTGCTCATAGCTAAATAATGCGTTACCCAGCATAAGCCATTTGCACGGAGCTGCACAGCGCGCTAACCAGCTTACCGGCGGGCAACTTTGGGCAAGCTGTATCAAAGCCACCTTTACACAGGCACACCTCCTAGCCTGTCTAGACAGTAGTAAAATACAAAAGCAATGCCCAGGGTCGAACCCAGGATACTGTGCACCATAGTCAATGCACTGAACCAGTGAGCCATGACAGTTGTACTAAGGAATGCAGTATTAGCATATATATAGGAATGAATGGAAATAGAAACATGACAAAGCAGGTTTGCTTTAAGCTGATAAATATCCAAAATGGCCAGTCACAGATAAGTGCGGGAAAACCGGCATATATAAGCCCCATATGCAGGAATACACAGCATAACTGATTGTGGTTCCCATTTGCAGTCAGGATGTCAGGTGCAGGAGAGGGAAGTCGCTTTAGAGCACAAAGGTGGGGTGTTGAGGAGTCAAAATATATGGTTTGGCTCCTAGTCCATGATCATGAAGCACAACTCATGCAGGGCCAGGTTCACTGGAGTGCTTACAAGGCAGAGGAGTGGAACCGGTTGGCACATGATCTCACCAGGGCCACAGGCATTCCGAGGACTGGTGAACAGGTCTGTCACCACCATGCGGACGTGAAGCGATGGAAGGAGGACCAACTGAACCGTTGGATAAAGGAGGCCCGCCAAATGCCCAATGCCCCACTACTGAGTAAGTATCCATGTAATTCAGTATGTAAGAAATGCTACCCTAGCCTATAGTATGGAGATGTATGTTCCAATATTACTTCCTTTATATTACAGCTGCAGATGCTCGTTCCGTGAATCAGCGAGCCTATGCTGATAGGCTGTTGAGGTTGCGCCACCAGGCAGGTTAGTAATTATTTAGCTGGTATTGTCATAGAATATAAGTGAGACAGATTGTAAAAGAGTTCACTGTTGTAACCCACTAATAAAGGTCAAATAAGCCTAGAAGAAAGATTCTGCTAGTATTGTAAGATTAGATAAGTGATGCAGGCTGGAAAAGAGTGTAATGCAATCCAGTAATAAAGATTAAACAAGTCTCAAATAGAGTTTCCACCTGTATTGTAATATCAGATAACTGCTGCAGCCAGAAAATGAGTGGTAATCAATCAACAAAGGATAGACAAGTGTCGAATACATCCTTGTAAATTCTGCCATATGAAATAAGTGAGTCAGCTGGAAAGGATTGTTGTAAACCAATAATAAATGTTAATAAAGCCTAGAATTAAGTACCATTCTGAAATGTAAATATAAAATAATTGAGAGAGTGTGAGAAAGACAGTTTGAAGCTACCAAGAAAGCTGTGATAAGTCTGGAATAAAGGTATACTGCAGTCACTACATAATGAAATGAATGAGACAGCCACAACCAAACAATAATGTGTTTAAAATACAGAACATGGACTGTGTCCGTCCCACAAATTGGATATGTTGCTGTACCCTTGCATTATGGAAATAGTATGGTTGTATGAAATGCTGAACATCCACAGTTGTCTAGACCCATATAAATCAAATGTAGCAGGATGCTGTACCTGAACACAGCCAGATATGAACATATTTGAATAAAAATGGAATGTATATTAATGTAGCAGTAACATCCCCATCACCAACATTCCTAAGGTTACATACAGGAAACTGTACTAATACATGTAGGGGATATATATATATGCATCTACTAGGAATGTACAGTATATGTATAGGTAGTGTAAGTTGTTAATGTAATATTTCTCCACCTTACCCTATTTTCATAAATGATGCCATTCCACACAAAACCAGGTATGTGTATTCACAATTAATTCCCATGGACATTTGTCCTGTTGGTTCATACATATCTGCATGTACGTTGATGCATGTGCCCTGTTCACATATCCAAACCTAATGGCCTGTTGCCACCAATCAACTCTGCATGCTGTTGGAATGTGCACTGTTGTTCTAAATATGCATGTGTTATGCTTGCTGCTCAATGTTCGGAATTCATGGGTGTTTGGTTAATGGGAATACTGATGCATGCTGTTACAACTAATGTTGAATAGTGTTGTTTGTTACTAACCCAAAATGCTATAAAATACTGCTATACATAAGACAACAGGGAAGGCGGGTTCCAGCGGACCCACCTCTCCCACCTCAGCTGGTGAGTGCACCTGGCACCAGTGCCCAGGCCGGGACCTTCTCCTCCGGTGGCCCTGTGCCACCTTCGGGTGGAAGCACTGCAGGGGATGGGGCTCGTCCCCCTCTGCAAGCATGGCTGGAGGAGACCCTCCACTCACCCTCCATAGGGTCCAGTCTGTGGTGCGTAGTGAGATCAGGCATTCTGTGACTGATCCCCTATGCCAGCTTGAGGCAAGGGTGGCGCAACTCACGGGTGTGCCTGCCCATCCTATCCAGCCCCCAGCACAGCCCCGGCCTGGGCTGTGAAGGCGCAGTGGTAACTGCCTATGGGTGGGGATTTCAGTTCCACTGTTGCCATCTGTGGGCTCATGGGCTTGCGATATCCAAACATCCGTCCCCGTCATTTGTGTTTACCCCCACATGTGTCATACTCCGCCCCTGTATGCATCTTGTTTGTCTTGTCTGTTAACCTCCCCAACCTACCTCCCCAAATATACCTACTTCCTGTACCTCACATTCCACTCTCACCTGAAAAAAAAATAAAAAGGGCACTCTGTTCCCACAAAAAAATTACGCCCCATACATAGCTGCCCAATTCGCACACATGTCCACTGGACATGTAAACTGATAATTCTAATGGGCAGTACAACATATTTTGTTGTCCTCACCCCTCTCTCAGGGGTGGAAGGTTTCAAATTTCACACCAAATTTCACACATATGCACAGCTGTTGCTGATAAAGAAATGGGCAGCTATGGGCCTTCCCTACATCCTTCCTGCACATCCCGAGCTTGTTTTCCTACTGTCCTACCCTCTTTGTGCCCCCTTTTTCACCACTTTCCTATCTCCCCATTTTCTTTTCTTTAAAAGAAATTAGCGCGGGTGTTAGCAGGAGTAAGCACTTTTAAGCAGTAGTCAGCGGGTGTGCGCTTGTGTGTGCTTAGCTAAGCGAGTGTGCGCATGTGTAAGCATCACGCAAACCAGCGCAAACCCACTTACAACTGCTTAAAAGTGCCTTAGTCACTCTGTATGACAAGACCTGTAGTTTGCTCATCAGCAAAATAAAATACCCCTGTCAGTCTCGAACCCCGGAAACACTAGTCTGCATGAATTACCACTGAGCCATGGCAGATATACAAGAACTTGGTGCTGAAAGAAATATATCATGAAATACAAGGAGTGAATGTAAAGGGAATATAGGAAGGCCATTACACAAAGCTTGTTCCGTGTATCTTTACTGGCAATTCTTGTGGAATTGCATTACATTAGTGTGATGAGAAACAGCCATGCTAGTAGGTAATAATGTTAGAGTAGCACCTTACAAACCCCACACAGTATCAGAGCAGGATAAACACCGCCATATTTGAATAGGTATGAGGCCAGACTTCCCAACTGTGACCGATTTACAGGGATGTCCCTGATTTGCAAAAAATGTTACATGTGCCCCACTGACTCCCTGTGATATGTACTAACAGTAGGCAGAAAGGTGGGGAATCCCACGTAATGGTGACTGTCAATAAGTTAAAGTAGACACTACTTGCATGTCAGAAATGGTGTAGTAATACATATGCTCAAAATACCCCACAGTCACAACTGCAGAATATCTGAAATATATCATGGGTGTATCCCACTGATATGTACCTTTCCCTGAGGCTGGACAAATATATACCTGAGAGTATCTGAGGCCTGCAAGTGTCAGAAACACACAGGCATATCAGCCTGTCTGCTGTTACACACTCTGCGAATAGCTGTAGAATTACTTACACAAGCACGCCCTTATGTAGGAGTACAACACAGAAATATCAAAGGATGTAGCCATCTAACAAACTAATGACAGTAAAGCAGTTTACAAGCACTGCATGTGCCTGATATTCATAATTGTTAGTACAAAATACTTAGTTGTCTTCAACCCTCTCTCAGGGGTGGAAAGTTTCAAATGTCACAGCAAATGGCAAACATATGTACAGCTATTGCAGTTAAAGAAATGTGCATCTATAGACCTTCCCTACACCCAGCCTGCATATCCCTAGCTGATGTCCCCACTGACTTCCTGCTTCCCGCTTCCAACTGTTTAAAAGTGCCTTATCCACTCTGTATGACAAGGCCTGTAGTCTGCTCATCAGCAAAATAAAATACCCCTGTCAGACTGAAACCCCGGACCTTGGAAACACTAGTTTGCATGAATTACCACTGAGCCACA
>NC_056745.1:425250666-425380666 GCF_019279795.1 Protopterus annectens | reverse complement strand
TTGACTGTTCTCTGTACTGGTAGTCTATGCGTGTGTGAGATGTGTACTGTTTGTGTAGCTATTAACCTGCCCATTCTTCTGCAAGATTGATATTCTGAGCATAATCTGTACACCTGTGAAAGCCACCTGTTGTACTACTGTACTTTATCAAAGGCACAGTTGTGGCCACTGGCAATCACTCTCATGTGTTTGCAGGTCCCTCTGGAGTGACAGTAAGGCAGCCAATCCATGCTGGTGAGTGTGTAATAATGATACTATTGCTAATGACATGTGCATGTCAAATGGAGGTGTAGTGTGTACACATGTAACACACCTACACATAATGCATGCTGTGCATGTTTGCTGTGAGACTATGCATATCCCATTATTCTCAGTAGCTGCCTCACTCACATGCAATACACAGAGCATGACACACATGTGTGGCAACACAGTACTGGACATTGTATAGGCATACCTGATACACATGTACACAACACACACATGTTTGGCATACCCACTACACCTTAGCCTGCTACACATGTCCAATTATGACATCTGCTGTATGGCCAGCCTTCAGCATCCCACTTATCTACGCAGCACACATAATATACCTGAGGGGTAGAGGCCTATCATGTCTTTGTGCAACAGTCTTGAACAAATAATACATTCATGTTAGGCAATGCTCACTATTGGCCACCTTACACACCCATGTAACAAGTGGCTGTGTAATTGTGGATGTAGTCATGTTACTGCACTTCAGGTACAGCATGCTAGCTGCCTGTTAGGCACACATTATTATTGTTGACTGACCACAAGAAGCATGTTGATCATGGCTCACATTACTACACCACATCCAGTTCCACTGACCACAAAAGTACACATAGCTGTTACTGCGTAGCACCATCATGTGTTTTGTGTGTGTGTGTGTGTGTGTGTGTGTGTGTGTGTGTGTGTGTGTGTGTGTGTGTGTGTGCAAATCTATGCACCCACAGATTGTAACACTTGCACAACATTGTTATGTCCTTGTACACATTGTGTCCCAGGGTGGAGACAATCACTGAACAACTACACACAAGCATCAAGTACACGTATACTGTTATTAACAAGGGCTGTCTACACTTGCACTGCATGTTCCTGTGCAATACATAATCTGCATGCTGACATGTGTGCAGTGATGTTTTTCCTTGTGAAACGGTCACCTACCCACCCTAAAACAGTATTGTGTATGTGTTGGATTGCAGGTGTGTCTGTGTTTGTATCTGCTGTACTGAGGAGTGTGCCTGTGTGCTTGTGTGCTTGTGTGCATGTGTGCATGTGTGCCTGTGTGCATGTACGCCTGTGTGCATGTGTGCATGTGCACCTATGTGCATGTGTGCATGTGTGCATGTGTGCATGTGCACATGTGTGCCTGTGTGCATGTGTGCCTGTGTGCCTGTGTGCCTGTGTGCATGTGCGCCTGTGTGCCTGTGTGCTAATATCGTGTACACATTTGTAAACTGTGTTTCCTATCTTCCTCTCACAGGTTCGGATGTTGCTCTGGTGGAGTGCAGCAGGGAACTTGAAGCCACTGCTGGGGATAGTGCTAATGATGATACATGTGTAACGGCACAGGGAGGTGTGACAGGGTCTGTCATTGGTCATCCAATTGACACTACACAGCAGTCAACCCCATCAATGTACACAGTCATCCTGCCGATACATCCATTGTCACCAATGTTCTTAGCTGAGGGACAGCATACAGTGGGCATTGACCAGGGTAGTGTGGTATCATTGGCACATGCATCCCCTCACAGCAGCCATGGCCAGATTCCTGACATGGTACCACACAGGCAGATGTCCATGGGTTCTCGTGGCAGCATCCGTGGTCGTACTGCCCCTGTCAGACGTGCCCACAGAGGTCTATCAACCTCAGCTATGCTCTGGGCTGTAATGCAGGCACAGGCACGTATGGAACAGTACACCAGACAGGGTCTGAGGGAGCTTAGAGCACATCGCACCGCTATGAATGACACTATGCGTGACGTTGCATCTGCCATCCGTAACATCAGCGAGGTCATTGATAGACATTGGGGGGACACAGTAGTTCTGTTCCACAACTACATGTCCAGGAGCCAGGACAGTGCAGGACAGTTGAGGCATCGATGTGGACGTATGCCAGCAACATTATCAGCTGGCAGTCGTGGCAGACAACAACAAACCCGCAGCCGCTCCCATAGTGCCAGTACCAGCCCCAGCAATGCTGGGTCTGTGCTGTCATTAGACCGTCCTAGAAGACCACATGCACGTGGCTCTGGGCAGTCCCAGCAGGGACATGTGTCCAGTCAACAACCCACTGCTTCTGATGACACCACCCAGTCTGGCTTAGTACCTGATACTGTCCGTAGCACCCCTGCAAGGCACAGGTACCGTGTCCATGGCCAGAGACAGTGATCTGTATGACCTGGCAGGTACAGTCTGTGGCTGTCCACAAATACCCTTTATATGGCAGCCACATGGTGGAACTGTGTGCATACATACACACACACATAATGCTAACACCTAGGGCTAACACATACACACACACATCGCAGCAACATTGCCCCATCTTGTACTGTTGTCCCTCACTAACACACATACACATACATGTCGATTGGATGTGTCAATGGCAGACTCTGGCAAACCAAGTACACACCTTGTGCATATGATGAAACTGTGCCAACTCCTGCCATCTGTAACATTGATGCTGGAACAGGATAGCATGGTACTGATGCACAGGGTGACTACATAGCACTGTAGTAATATTATCATGTTGTTAACAGTAGTGTGTAATGATATTGTTGTGGGTATATTCGAGCATGCATGATGCATTAACTATGTTTGTCATTGCAGTTTTGTATACACGAGTGTTAATTCCCAAAGTCTACTGTCTGCACATGTGCCACATGGCTGTTGTGTGTACCTGTGCTTGCATGTGTTGGGGTGTGGACAGTACATGTGTGATGTTTGCATCACCGATTTGCAGGTGTACATTTGTGAACATGGTCAACATGGAACATAACATGGTTTGACATTATGCTGTGGGTGATACGGTTTCCACATGTCAATGGTCTGCATTGTGGTAGTATACACAGCTTACATAGCCTGACATTCAGTGGTCATTACATGGTGTCTCCTCAACTGATACACAGACGTAGGGACCTGGTGTCAGTGATATCCCTGCAGTACTACACTATACCAGTAGCCATTGTTACTGAGCCCCACACATCCCTGGGAACAATACCCTTTGGCATATAGCAGTCTCACGTACATGCCAACACACTATGGATATGTCCATCCACGACTGCAAATACATACAGTGGCCTACAATGCATTCTACACATGACACACCTAACCACCACAAGGGTATCATACGGACAGATACCTGTTGTCCAAGCCATGCTATATTGCTGTAACGCAACTGTGGCATTGTCATCGGCATGTAGTTAACATAGTATTCCAACAGTACCATGTAGGTGTTAGCACCCATCATGTAGAACGGGTAATGGTGTGTACATGTGGACAGGTGTTATCTTGTCTATCCTGTGATATTCACATTTCCAAAGGTATTCTCCAGTCCCTCGGTGTATCACCTAAGCAAGAAGGTGTCTGTATGCATATCGGCAACAGTTGCCATACACCTACACTGGATGGCCATCACTCACAGACTTTGCTGTGTTTTAACATGTCTGACATATACTCCAAACATGAACCGTCACCCACATTAATCTATCAAAGCTTTCATGGGTGTGTGTCATATAATTGGCCTAGGACACAGATCACTGCATTAGCCTGCATTGTCACCAACATACATGTATGGCCTAAGGTCTGGTAAGCTGCAGCACATGGCGGCAGAGGTAACAACTGTATTCATATGGGGAAGACTTCACGCATAGGAACTATTAAAGGTCACAGGTACATATTTGTATGTGGCAAACACATACTTGATGTGTGCATGGCAATTACTGTTATAATAATATGTCATACAATAATAAAAGCAAAACACACAACCCATTTGTAGGATTCAAACCCCTATCTAACTATATTATGACACTTGAGAGAAATGCATTAGCACAGCATGCTATTTGCATTCTGGGATGATTTTTCTTCTCCTGCTGTATTTATAGGGTGCTGACATCATCAGTCTTTCCAAAGAAGAATGTACATCTTTTAGTGTGTTATTCCAGTGTTCAAAAAGGCCCTTTATTTCACAGAGAATTGCATCCACACACACAGCATTTACAGGATTCAAACCCCTATCTAGGTATGCTATGATATTTCAGAGAGATGCATTAGCACAGTGCGCTATTTGCATTATAGGATGATTCCTTTTCTCCTGCAGTATTTATAGGGTGCTGACATCATCAGTCTTTCCAAAGAAGAATGTACATCTTTTAGTGTGTTATCCCAGTCTTCAAAAAAGCCCTTCCTTTCACAAAGAATTGCATTCACACACACAGCATTTGCAGGATTCGAACCCCTATCTATGCATGTCACGACACGACACTTGAAAGAGACACTTTAGCACAGCGCGCTATTTGCATTATGGGATGACTCCCCTTCTCCTGCTGTATTTATAGGGTGCTGACATCATCAGTCTTTCCAAAGACGAATGTACATCTTTTAGTGTGTTATCCCAGTCTTCAAAAAGGCCTGTCCTTTCAAAGAGAATTGCATCCACACACACACAGTATTTGCAGGATTCAAACCACTACCTAAGTATGTTATGATACTTGAGAAAAACACATTAGCACAGCGCGCTATTTGCATTATGGGGTGATTTTCCTTCTCCTGCTGTATTTATAGGGTGCTGACATCATCAGTCTTTCCAAAGAAGAATGTACATCTTTTAGTGCATTATCCCAGTCTTCAAAAAGGACCTTCCTTTCACAGAGAATTGCATCCACACACACAGCATTTGCAGGAGTCAAACCCCTACCTACATATGTTATGATACTTGAAAAGTAGACGCATTAGTGCAGCACACTATTTGCATTATGAGATGAGTGCCCTTCTCCTGCTGTATTTATAGGGTGCTGACATCATTAGTCTTTCCAAAGAAGAATGTACATCTTTTAGTGTGTTATCCCAGTCTTCAAAAAGGCCCATCTTTTCACAGAGAATTGCATCCGCACACAGCGTTTGCAGGATTCAAACCCCTACCTATGCATGTTATGATACTTGAGAGAGGCAAATTAGCACAGTGCATTATTTGTATTATGGGATGGCTTCTTTTCTCCTGCTGTATTTATAGGGTGCTGACATCATCAGTCTTTCCAAAGAAGAATGTACATCTTTTAGTGTGTTATCCCAGTCTTCAAAAAGGCCCTTCCTTTCACAGAAAATTGCATCCACACACACACACACAGCGTTTGCAAGATTCAAATCCCTATCTATGTATGTTATGATACTTGAAAGAGACGCATTAGTACAGCGAGCTATTTGCATTATGGGATGACATCCCTTCTCCTGCTGTATTTATAGGGTGCTGACATCATCAGTCTTTCCAAAGAAGAATGTACATCTTTTAGTGTGTTATCCCAGTCTTCAAAAAGGCCCTTCTTTTCACAGAGAATTGCATCCACACACACAACATTTGCAGGATTCAAACCCCTACTTACATATATTATGCTATTTGAAAGAGACGCTTTAGCGCAGCTCGCTATTTGCATTATGGGATGGTTTCCTTTCTCCTGCTGTATTTATAGGGTGCTGACATCATCAGTCTTTCCAAAGAACAATGTACATCTTTTAGTGTGTTATCCCAGTCTTCAAAAAGGCCCTTCCTTTCACAGAGCATTGCATCCACACACGCAGAGCGTTTGCAGGATTCAAACCCCTACCTACATATGGTATGATATTTAAAAGAGACGCATTAGCGCAGCGCGCTATTTGCATTATGGGATGAGTGCTCTTCTCCTGCTGTATTTATAGGGTGCTGCCATCATCAGTCTTTCCAAAGAAGAATGTACATCTTTAACTATCCCTCAGTATGGGGGATAACAATATCTGTGCATTCACAGACACCTAGTTCAGGGTCACATATGCACACTGGCACTGCCAGGTTATGTTCTATACCATACTTCGTGACCACAGGACTTGTGACACAGAACACAAGTAGGGGGTGTATCCATATACATCAAAGATACACACACCTCTGGGTTGGTCCCACTGCACTAAGCATGACAGGCCATACATAAACACCTACCATTGTGCAAAACTGCCTTTTGGTTTAGTGTGTAGTTCAGACCACCCCCCCTCCCCATACCCAGTAACCACACTTGGCTTTCCTGAGAACAGTATAGGATATGAAGGTCTTCATACACACCATTATAGTGGTTGACTTCAGGTACACAAATATTGACTGGGGATACTACTCAAGCCCTCAACAACATCACCCTACAGCCACTACAATTTGTGAATCCATGTGCTATGGCACAACCAGTCACCACACCCACTAGGGGGAATACATATTGGACCTGATCATCACCAACATGGGGACTCTATGTTCCACACCAGAGGTAGAACTGTCATTGTTAAGATCAGACCATAATCAACTTTCCCTGGACATCCATATCCTGTCCCCACACCCAGCCAAGGAAATCACTGTAAAGAATTTCTCAAAAGCAGACTTTGCACTTGTGAAGACCTGGGTGGAATACTTCAAAGGCCCCGTGCTGGAGGTTAATACAGACCATTCTGCAGAATGCTTTACAAACGCATTGTATGAGCACCTGCAGGTATGCATTGATCATGCTATCCCACATAAAACCATGACTCCTCCAAAACAGGAGATCTGTCTGGTTGACCCCAGCCATATATATGCTGTACAACAGAAGGAGGAAGCTACTACATAACAGAGCAATATCCCACAGACCCAGATAGATCATAACCTCTCCTTTGCTAATCACATTGACAGAGAGTCATTGCTAAGAACTTTGTATAGCCCTCCTTCTCACATGGGTGGTTGAATGTAGATTATGGGAGGTCATTGTGGCCCTCTACTACTCACTCATCAGGCCCATGTTTGACTACAATGCCCCTTTTGGGGTATACCTTACCCAACACCTGCAGCAACTACAGTGAACACAACTGTACCTCCCCAAGAGAATCATGGGCTACACACAGATGTCCTATGCAGCTCAGCTAAAGGATCTCCAGCTCTACTCAGTTGCTTAACGCCTACTCAGAGGTAATCTATGCCTGACGTACACAGCCATTTCAAACCCAGAAGTAATGGACATGCTCCACCTCATAACATCCAAGACCCTTACAACTACACACTCCAGGGACGTAAACCTCAGCACAAACATAAATAGGACATGGGAATCATGGTAGCTTCCAGGGCAGCCAGCACACACATTCGTTATTATTCCCTGGGCATCACACACAACCTGGCAGTTGATGGAGGGGAAGACCTTGCGGTTAATTTAGGCCCTACCCTGCTCACCGGCGGGTGCTTTGATGCATATATGCGTGCAGTCTATTGCACCCACTACCTCAAGGTATTCTGCTATTTGCTGGAAGAGACGCATCTTGCTGGCCAATACCTCACGGGAATTGGGGAAATATACATGATTACCACATGTGCTGACATGGCATCCAGGAACTGGTGCAGTAGCCTGGATGCTGATGCCTGTGATATCCCCATCATATCACCAGTTGAACTCTGAAAGGTACCTGTTGCTAGTATTCTTAGGCCAACACATACCTTGGTTTCCACTGGGATGTGTTCCCCTCTGTTGGTTCTGTGTGTGAGGCGTGGACTGCACAGCTCAACAATTTGCTGCAGGAGGTCTCTGTCCACTCTATAGCGCTCCACTATCTCCAGCTCATGTAACCCCTGGTAGGTGACCCTGGGCCTGTACACTCTTCTCCGTCTCCTCACTGTGGGTTGTCCAGCAGCATTTGCATTGTCACCATCCTCAGCATGTTGCATATGTCGCCTTATAACAGCAATGGCAGCCCCTAGCATTTTTTGTCTGAGTGAAGCTTTTTCAGTTTTCACTTCTAGTAGCTTACTCCAGTGTTGCAGTGTGTCTTGTGAGAAACATACTGCACTGTTGTCTGCAGAGTTTTAAGTGCTGGGCTGGGCTAGTGTTCTGCCTGTGGAATTGCCTGATTCTGGTTGTTTTCACCTGCTAGCTCTGCTTGTACTACCTGGTAGCTTCCTGCTATTTGTTGTGCTTCCTTTTTCCTTTCTGTTTCCTCAGGGGGAGCGACGCGCATACAAGCGCAAACACGCACACAGCAGCTCACATGCGCGCACACATGCTTAGACGGACTAACACTTGCTTATTCAGGTTAAAACATGCGCACACTAGCGCAAACAGGCTTACAGGTCTTTAAACAGCCTTATACATGCTTACTCCAGCTTACACGCGTGCACTCACGCTTCCACGTGCACACTCTGTCTTACTCGAGTTTACAGGCGTGCACACGCGCGCATACCAGCTCAGCAAGAAACTTTGGTGTTATCCACAGTATACACCTTCTATTTCTTGGGTTTCCCTGGCCTACCTGTTGACACACCTTTTTCCATGATGTCTAACTGACACCTAACACATGCCACTGTCCTCCAATGAGCTTCACTAATTTCATACATACCCCCCTTGTGATGTCACCTATCTCCTACTCTGTTCCTCCCCATATCCTACTCCTACACTCCACTGACTGTGCTCATTTGCTATGTAAAAGTGCGATTCACTATCCTAACACTCATTTACATAAGATTGCCTGCTAATGCTTGGTTACATGTCTTAGACTGGGCTTCTCCCCTTAGCAACCCCTACTCGGTGGCCATGTTGTCTTCAGCCTGCTATTCCCTTACATTGTAATTTGACAATTGTCATAAATTCCATGTTTGTGGCTTTTATTGCCTTATTTTATGATTTTTGTAGCGCACCCCGTTTGCGTGGTGCTGCGCTACTCTTAAACATCAGAAATCGGCGGAAAAAAAAAAATGTATTTTAATTTTGCATCTGCGAAACTTTCCAGTGGCCGTATATTTGGCCATTGGCATGCTTCCTCAACCATATGCAACCTTTATTTGGAGCTGACAAGGCTCCATTGTGCTATTTGCAGAATGGTACTCAGTTGTCAACTGAGTACATTTCTGCAGCTAACACGTCTCCTTCTTGGACAGGTTTGTGCTTCCTGGATCGCAAATTTACCTAATTTGCATGCCTTTCGGCTGCAACTGAGGTAATTTGCATATCCCAGCCCTCTCCGTGTAGGAGACATGTTAGGAGATCTCTTACACACCCCTACAGGCTGTTCATGGATCGCTCGTCGGACATGATGGCTGCATGGAGTCTTACTCTACTTGTAGACTCCGTGCAAGCCATCGTGAATCCGGCCCATGATCTAAGCACTTTATTGCTACAAAATAAAATAAGTTATGTTCTTTTATTTGACTAAAATTATAAACTTCATTGCAACAATACTATGAATTCCAAATCCCCTTTAAATAAGAAAGCACTTAACCTTCTTATTTTGGGACAATGAAGTACTTGGATTGCGACTTTGTCCTCTTGGCATTTTGTTTTCTTTTTAGTTAGTGTACACCAGTTTTGGAATTTTTAACCAGTTTTGGAATTTTTTTTTAGTTACAGCTTAAATGATACTGCGCTTTCTTGAATGTTCCTCCTTCTTTCTCCTCTAGGCTGCGACTGAATTGGTCACTTGTGATTATTCTCCCCTGTTTAATAAATTCAAATAAAAATCTCAGGAAATAAATGTGCATTTCATATGTATTTAAGATACATAACTAATGAACTTAAATATATTCCATGAAACTATATAGTAATAAAAGAAATTGGTTTGTGTTAATTAGTACTTTTTGTGCATTGCATCAGAGCTGCACATTTCTGAATACCCTTCCAATATCACCAGTGTGTCTGCCAGTGAAATATTGCTTCCCATGTATTTTGCTACATTTGCCTCCTTGTCGGGTTTCCATTTAAATTTTTAGACTGAAAAAATCTTTTCATATATACCAGCTATTCCATAACACATTCAGTATTTTAGTTTTAATTATAACTGTTTTGCACATATTCTGTAGTATGTGCTATAAGGTAGGTACAGTGGTGCATTGAACTTCACAGCACTTGGTTATCCAGCCCTGTATCCAGGCATGCATGTCCTCCCTGTGTCTGTATAGGGTTTTGTTTCTTCAGTTCATTCAGTTATTAAAAACATACCAATAAGTGGATTAACAATCTTCTAAACTGTGTGTGTGTGTGTGTGTGTGTGTGTGTGTGTGTGTGTGCGTGTGTGTGCGTGTGTGTGTGTGTGTGTGTGTGTGTGTGTGTGTGTGTGTGTGTGTGTGTGTGTGTGTGCGTATGTGTGTGTGTCCAGTGATGGACTGACATCCTATTCAGTTTGATTCTCTGCCTTGTACCCATGTCCTTAAATATGATAAAGTGGGTAGAAAAATAAATATATATGTGTTATGTGGCATTGCACATACCAGTTACCCAACCTATTTGCAACACTGCTGCAGTGTTACTTCAGCTTAGACCAGTGTAATCCAACATCAGGCTAATGTCATACATATCTCTGAACACTGGAATATCGACCCCTTTTATTAACTTCAGTAGAGAAAGTAGTCTTTAGAAAGTATTTTAAACAACTGCTTGTACTCACCCAGTATTTATTAACATTGTCATTCTGAAACTGAATCAAAAGGAGCAGATTGCATCCTAAACTTGCTCCAATCATATACATGTTATTTTGTTTTTCTTGCAATATTTTAAGCAGTAAATTAATCACATTTTCCAAATACCACAAAATCCAGAACATCACTCCAAACAATCCTCTGTGGAACCAGAATGGCTAAATAGATTATGTAGAAAATAAATCCACCATGAAAAATGCAAAGAAATACTTTTACTTAAGTTCTTTAATTCACCTTGGTGCAATAAGGTAAACAGTACACAACAGCTGACAGCTCATAGCTCAAGGCTATAGCATACCAGTTTCGCCCTCTGGCATCATCAGTGCAGTATACTGCAGGCAAGAACTAATTATATGTTATTTTAATTATTAAAGCAATATTGAAAGAAGAAATAACAGGGTTAGCAAAAGTATGCACATCACTAAAATTACAATTTCTGGGATTCACGAAGCAGTATTTTCCATGCAGGAAGAGTGTAGCCGCTTTGCAATCCAGGTATGTGCCATTTTGACGTGCACGAGCAGCCCTACACTGTTCCAGCATGGAAAGCTGTGCTGGATGCTAATCAGCTCATTTGCTGGTGAAAACTATGCAAATGAGCTGGATTAGCAATCCAGCAAAGCGGCATGTCTCCGTGCTGGAACAGTGTAAGTTGCAGTTACTAACCGAATACATTTCTGCAAATTACACAATGGAGGCATGTCAACATTCCAGAAAGCATGTATAAATCAGGTTATGCATGCCAAGGGCCAAATATATGGCCATTGGCATGCAAAACCATGTAAAAAAATAAACTTTTATTTTTGTTGGCCAAACTCGGCCATTGAGGGCAGGGAAAGTGGTACGTTAGTGGGAGGGGGAAGAATATGTAGAAATGGGGGATCCTCATTATTACAACTTTCTGCATTTTGCCATTGTAGTCAATGGCATGCAGAAAGTAAACAGCAGGGAACAGTGGTTGCTAAGGGGGAAGGCTCATGATTAGTGCAGTAACTGATGAGAGACTTAGGGACACAGGTGGACAGTGGTCTCACCTTCGATAACAACATCGCCACAATAGTCAGGAAATCCTTCTATGTGCACACCTCATCACTAAGGGCTTTTCATTCAGAAAAAAGGAGGTCATTGTCCCACTGTACTCATCCCTCATTAGACCCATTATAGAGTACAATGCCCCGTTTGGTATGTACCTCACAAGACATCTGCAACAGCTGGAAATGCCACAGAAATACCTCACTAAAAGAATCACAGGCCTTAAACAGATGCCCTATGCTGAATGTCTAAAAAAACTCCAGCTATATTCTGTGGCATATCGTCTACTCAGAGGTGATCTCTGCTTAACATACAAGGCCATGTCAAACCCTGAGCTGTTGGACATGCTCCACTTAAAGTAATCTCAATCACTGAGAGCCACATGCTCCAGGGATCTAAACCTTGTCATCACAATGGAGAAAACATGCTGGAGGGATAGGTTCCTGACCCTGAGACTCCCCATACTCTACGATAGACTGCCCATACATGTCAAGCAGAGTGCCTCCTTGGCCCTCTTCAAAAGGAACCCTGATGATTGGATGGGAGATAGGAAATTCACCTTGGGGATCACGTCAGTCACCCTGCTAGACAGGGGTCCAGGCAAGTAAATATTGTGGGAAGAAATATCCAGGGAATTGTTATGACTAGGCTTGTATAGGCCCTAGGGTCGATAACCTAGTACCAACCTATGAACCTATGAACCTATGAACCTATGAACTAGGACTTAAGGCAGTGGGGTATGTTAATGAGGGGACTTATACTGAATCACAACTTTCTTGCGTATTTTTCTAAGTGTCAGACTGCACATAACCGTGTAGGTGCTCTAACGCAATTGTGTAGGTAGGAGGAGCAAGGAACATGAAAAGGGGGTGTGTCATGCTTGCTGTAAGCACATTGGAGCTCTGTTGGCTGGTGTCAGCTTAGCTAAGCACAGCTAAGCGCAGGGGCATGTTTGAGGATGTTTACTCTTATTCCATGAACTGAAGAGCATGTTCGCGTGCAGGGGAGGGACATTTCATGCTGTTTACACTACTTGCAGGCACAGAGAGGAAGGATATAAGAAAAGGCAAAGGAAGTAACAGAACAAGGGAAATGCTGTACACATCAGTAATATGGGAGTCTGCAACCCACAGTGAGCCAATGAAAGCACTCAACAATACAGCTGGCAGGTGGCTGCAGAGCTGAAAATGGGAGGACGTAAAATAAAAAATAAGGGACAACAGCATAAAATAAAAGAGAAATGAAGTAGAAATCACTAGTATGGATACTTGCAACTCAGAATGGGCCATGCAAATAGAATACAGCAGGCACATGGCTGCATAGCTGAAGATGGGAGGACATGTAAAATAAAATTAAAGGGCAACACCACAAAATAAAGGGAAATTATGTCCAATCACTACTATGGGAGTCTTGCAACTCAGAATGGGCCATGCAAATATAATACAGCTGGCAGGTGGCTGCAGAGCTGAAGATGGGAGGACATGTAAAATAACAAATTAAATGGCAACAGCATAAAATAAAGGAGAAATCAAGTAGAAATCACTACTATGGGAGTCTTGCAACTCAGAATGGGCCATGCAGATATAATACAGCTAGCTGGTGGCTGCATAGCTGTAAATGGGAGGAGATGTAAGTAAAAATTAATTACAAGAAGAGCAACAGCAGAATAAAGGCAGTCATGCACAAATCACCACTAATGCCTCTAACACTCACAGTGGCCAAAGCAAAGCCATGAGTAATATAGCCAACAGCTGGAATGCATTACAGTCAACCAATCATACAGGCAGCATCAGCAGCACAACAGTGTAAAGTATGGAAACACCTTAAAGTCTGTTTTTCCCACAAACTCTGCACCATTGGTGTATACATGCAGGGGAGTTTTAACTTGGAAAATGTTAGGGGCTGGCATTGCTTTGATGCATCAGTATGTGCTACAGGCTAATGGTGGAGAGCAGGATAATGCTGACAACTGCCACAGACCAAGGAGGAGAAGAAGAGTGGACAGACCCAGGTAACCTACCAGGGGCTACATGATCTGGAGATAGTAGAGTGCTATAGGGTGGATAGAGACATACTTCAGCAAATCACTGAACTGTGCCAGCCTCATCTCAGAGCTAGAACCAAGAGAGGGGAACCCATACCAGTGAATACCAAGGTATGTGTAGCCTTAACAATTCTAGCTACAGGAACTTTCCAAAGACCTACTGGGACATCATGGGGGTCTTACAGGCATCTGCATCCAGGGTACTCCACCACTTCCTGGATGCCATGCTAACACATGCCAGTGAGCACATTTACTTCCTCAACATTCATGAGGAGAGGACCAGAAATACGCATCTCATTCACAGTGCGCATCTCCTTCACAGTGTAGCACAATACCCAGAGGTACTGGGTGTCATAGACTGCATGCACATCCACATCAAGGCACCACCTGGTGAACAGGGTAGGGTCTACATAAACTGCAAGGGGTTCCCCTACATCAACTGATAGTTCATGTGCAATGCCCGGGGCATTATCATGAATGTGTGCGATGGCAGCCCTGGAAGCTATCACAACTCCTACATCTGGCATTCGTCACAGATGTACCAGGCATTTGCCAGTGGGGGCATCCTATATGGAGTGGGGGATGCCGGCAATGCACTGGAGCCATAGATGATAATACCCATCAGAAATGCACACACACCCACACCAGAATGCCATAATGAGGCACACGCACAAACCAGGATCATTATAGAGCATGTGTTTGGGATGCTCAAGTCATGGTTCTGCTGCCTTGACATATCTGGTGGAGCCTTGCAGTACTCTCCAACCACATGTGCACACGTGTTCATAGTATGTGCCATGCTACACAATAAGATCCTGCAGAAACAGCTGCAGCAGGAAAAGCATGAGTAAGGGCCACACAGCTCGCCACCATTGCCAAGGTCCCCACAAGCACAAAGGGACTCACAGGAGGCAGCCCCTGAGCCTGACTCCATAAGCAGATGGAGGCATGCCCAGTATACTCACACTTTGGCAAAGAGGGAATGCATAGCACACACACACACACACACATTGACACTGTAGAGACCCCAGAGGACTGACAACTCTCTCTGACATGCATACACAGTAAAATGGATGACATACACATCACATTACCTGTAACCATGTATAGGCAGTGTACTGTGTGCATCCAACATAGGTGGCCCTCAGGCACCATCCTCACAACTGATGCAAGCACAAGGTAAGTCAGTCTTCTTAACAATAAAGGAATAGAATAATATGTTCTGCTAGAATATCTATGGTAATGCTGCATGCATGCATGCAAGGAAATGAGGTGGCCTACTGGGATATCAGCACACAACTGACAGCTATGTGGGACACCAGGAAATGTCTGGCCAAAACTGGCCTCCACACACTATGCAGTAGTACCCAAGGTGGCAAATCCCACTGGAGTATATGTGTGAGGACAACTAACGGGGGGGGTCATAGGTCACAGGCATGAATGTCAGAATGGGGATCCATAACCACCCCTCACACCCACACAGCAAGTCAGCTGTAGAAAACCACAGAGAAATGTCTGGTAAAGGCACACAAATGGTGGCAATGTTGAATTAACCCCCTACAGACTCACACAGTCATAGCACAGCAGGACCCTCAGTTGCAGTAAGGCTATGAAGGATATGAAGTCTGAAACTCAAATGTATGCCAGTACAATCTGATCTGGCCTCTGTACTGATATGCCTCCACTCCCCAAGACAGGGCACTATAGTATGGTAAATGGAATGAAAATGTAAAGCAAATATCAGCACAGTCTGTGCAAATGTGTACAGTTGACAGGTGTGCCCCCCCATATAACCACACGAATGCAGAAACATATATGTATGCATGGAAATAGCAGCATAGCACACATTGGCATGGCTGTACCAATACACATGAAAACATGTTGCCTGTCCACAATATGCAGGGTTCAATGAGCTATGTGTATGTGTGGTTAATACTGTCTGGATCTGGCCAGCATGCTCTCCTGGCGATCGCCTTGTACGGCCCTATTTACAGTGCTGCCTTTGACAGGGCCATGTTCAGATAACTGCAGTGCCAATTGTTATGCATGTCAGTGGCACCCACTCCTCTGCCACTAACATACCTGGAAGTCACAGTGCTATATGGAATATACTAAACATATTAGTGACATCTTGAAGGATGTGTAACAGAGGTGCCAGGGCTTTTGTGAATATAAATGCTTTGTGGTACTGTTAGCAGTAGTCATTCTCAATAACCCTGTTTTCTTATGTATGCTTTTACAAAGAATGGACATGCCTGCACAGTTGAATGTGCTCTGTACCCACACCCATAACTCCCAACCTCTGACAGCAAGATGTTTGGACAAGGGCAGAAATAAAAGTGGAACAAAAGCACAATGATAGACATGTGTTGTAAATATTGCCTTTACATACTAAGAAAGTTGGTAGGGTGAGGGGTTTCTAGTAACAAAAATGGTCTGAAGGTTATATATTCAGCAACAGGAATGTCTGTATTATCATGTAACATCACTCTTTAATCATATGTAACTAACTTGCCATAAAAACACATGTTTACATAGAAAGGATGAAACTTCTAACCAAACACCTGGACAACCTGCCTAAAAATGTACAAATCAGAGGTATGCACACACGGGTTCCTATTACGTTATTGAAAGATAATGTAATCAAATGCTCAGAACTTTGAAATGGCCACATTTCGAAGATTGCATTGTGGGATCGCAGTACAGTGAAGATTGGGATCTTTGCCATTTCCTCACTGTAGTGCGATCTCGGAGTTGGAATATATATTTAACAGGGAGTGTGGGGGGCACAGCCCCCCACAATAAAAGCTTCAATATGCGGTTGTTTCGATGTTTTGAGCATTCGCTTACATTGGGCAGGATTCACGATGGCTTGCACGGAGTCTAAGAGTCGTGTAAGGCTCCATGCAGCCATAGCGATCCAGGAATAGCCCGAAATACCGTGTAAGAGACCAGCTAAAACGTCTCTTACATGGGCAGGGCGTGGATATGCTAATTACCTCACTTGCAGCCGAAAGGCATGCAAATGAGGTAGATTAGCAATCCACGAAGCTGAAACCAGCCCGTGTAAGAGTCGTGTTAGGTGCAGAAATGTACTCAGTTGACAACTGAGTACGTTTCTGCAAATAACACAATGGAGCCATGTCAGCTCCAAATAAAGTGTGCATATGTGTCAGGCAGCATGCCAATGGCCAAATATGTGGCCATTGGCACGGTAACCAGATGCAAACATGAAAAAAATTTTTTTTTCGGCGATCGGCGATGTTTAAACGCAGTGCAGCCCCGTGCAAACGAGCTGCGCTATATAAAACATAAAAATAAAGGTTTTAAACCCACAAATGTGGGTTTTATGCAATGCATGGATTTACAATGCAGGGACTAGCAGACCGAAAACAACATGGCCACCGTTTAGTGGTTGCTAAGGGGGGAAGCTGAGTGTAAGACACGTAACTAAGCATTAGTAGGCAATCCTATGTAAATGAGTGGTAGGATAGTGAATCGCACTGTCACATAGCAAATGAACACATTCCGTGTAGTGTAAGAGTTAGATAAGGGGGAGTAACAGAGTAGGAGATAGGTGACATCACAGGGGGGAATGTTAGAAAGAAATCAAGCTCATCGGAGCAAAGTGGTATGTGAAAGATGTCAGTCACACAGCATAGAAAGAGGAGTGTCAACAGATAAGCATGGGAAAGTCAAGAAATGGAAGGTATACACTGTGGCTAACACCAAAGTTTCTTGCTGTGCGTGCATGTGTGCGTGTGCGCTCTGAGAGGCGCACGTAAGACAGAGTGCGCGTGTGTAAGGCAGAGTCAGCATGTAGGAGCCTGTTTAAAGATCTGTAAACCTGTTTGCGCTGGTGTGCGCGCGTTATAACCCGAATAAGCAGATTCTGGTCCATGTAAGCATGTGTGCACACGTGGTAGCCACTGTGAGCGTGTTTTCGCTGGTATGCGCGCTGGTCCCCCCTGAGGAAACAGAGAGGAAAAAGGAAGCAGAAGAAATAATAGGAAGCTAGCAGGGAATACTGGTAGAGCTAGCAGGTGAAAACAATTAGAAGCAGGCAATTACACAGGCAGAATACTAGCCCAGCCCAGCACTTAAAACACTGCAAACAGCATTGCAGTATGTTTCTCTCAAGAGACACTGCAAGACATGAGTAAGCTATTAGAAGTGAAAACTGAAAAAGCTGCACTCAGACCAAACATGCTAGGGGCTGCCATAGCTGTTATAAGGAGACATAGGAGACTTGCTGAGGGTGGTGACAATGCAAATGCTGCCAGACAACTCACAGTGAGGAGACGGAGAAGAGTGTACAGGCCCAGGGTCACCTACCAGGGGTTACATGAGCTGGAGAAAGTGGAGCGCTATAGAGTGGACAGAGACCTCCTGCAGCAAATTGTTGAGATGTGCAGGCCACGCCTCACACACAGAACCAACAGAGGGGAACCCATCCCAGTGGAAACCAAGGTATGTGTTGGCCTAAGAATACTAGCAACAGGTACCTTCCAGAGACCAACTGGTGATATGATGGGGATCTCACTGGCATCAGCATCCGGGGTACTGCACCAGTTCCTGGATGCCATGTCGGCACATGTCGGAGATCATGTATATTTCCCCAATTCCCATGAGGCATTGGCCAGCAATATGCGACTCTTCCAGCAAATAGCAGAATACCCTGAGGTAGTGGGTGCAATAGACTGCACGCATATATGCATCAAGGCACCAGCTGGTGAGCAGGGTAGGGCCTACATTAACTGCAAGGTCTTCCCCTCCATCAACTGCCAGGTCGTGTGTGATGCCCAGAGCATAATAACGAATGTGTGTGCTGGATGCCCTGGAAGCTACCATGATTCCCATATCTGGCATCTGACGCAGCTGTACCAGACATTTGCCAATGGGGACATCCGACATGGTCACTTAGTGGGGGATGCTGGATATGCACTGGAGCCGTGGCTGATGACACCCATCAGAAATGCATAAACACCTGAACAAGAATGCCATAATGAGGCACACGCACAAACACGAAATGTAATAGAGCGTGTGTTTGGGCTGTTCAAGTGATGGTTCCGGTGCCTGGACACATCTGGTGGAGCCTTGCAGTACTCACCAACTACAAGTACCCAAATTGTCATGGTATGTGCTATGCTACATAATATGATACTGCGAAAACAGCTGCAGCAGGACCAGCATAGGGCCGGGACAAACAGCCCCCCACCATTGCCAAGGCCATCACAGGCAGAGCGTGACTCGGAGGAGGAACAACCTGAGCCTGCCCCAGTAGGCAGAAGGAGGCATGCCCAGTATGCCCTGGCCTTGGCAAAGAGGCAAAGCATAGCACATACACTGGCTCAGTAGGAACCCTGGGAATGATACCCCTCTCTGACTCACTCATATAGTAAAAGGGATGCCTAACATGACACAACCTGCTTTCAAACATGTACAGGGAGTATAGTATGTGCATCCGACATAGGCAGCCCTGCAGCACCACTTGAGGCATGATTGCCATGTGTTAAGCAATGTAACACCATCTAGTATATGCAAACATGATGACCCTGCCTAACATCTCACCCTCACCAAGCATGATGCCATACTATGAAGACAACAAGATCAAGTACAATAATTGGCTGAAGTATTGCTGTTAGTCAAAGTGGAACAAATGGCTGACAGCCTGGGATGACATGCCGAGCAAGACATGATGCTCCACCTGCTAGGGATGGCATGCACCCAGCACACCTGGTTGTGTGGATACTGGCAAAGGCTGTTGTCACCACCACTGTGCCTTAAATAGGTAAGGCTGGAAACACAAACCCACCACCATAGGTAGCACAAGGGATAAGAACCTGGACGTAATGCTACCCAATGCCAGAAGTCTAAACTGCAAGAATGCATGCAGACCAAACCCACCTCAGCATGGAGAATGGTAATATCTGTTCTGTAAAAGAAACCTGGGTCAAGGCTCAGAAGAGCACCCTAATACTACCAGGTTATGCCTTATACCATGCTTTACAGCCCCAAAACATGGAACAAACTACAATAGTAGTGTGGCTATCAATAATTGTCAAGGATAACCACACCCCCAGGTTGGTACCACAGCAAGAAGCAGCATGGACTATCCACGGGCAAGTAACAGTGGCTCAAACTGCATCCCAGTTTGCAGCCTGCTACAGACCACCCTCCCAAACCCAGGAACCCCAGTCAGCCTTCCTGAAGACACTGCAGAGTATGAATGTCTCACCACATACCAAACAAGGCACACACAAAGTATGACATAGGTGGTAATCCATTCTGTACGGAAGAAGTAATCAGGGACCTAGGGACACAAGTGGGCAGTAACCCATCATGTGACACTCACATTGCCAAGGTGGCCCGAAAGACCTGCTATATTGCCCACCTTAACATGAAAGGATGCACATGTAGATCAGGAGAGGTCACTGTGCCCCCATACTCTTCTCTTATCAGGCCCATACTTGAGAACAATGCCCCATTTTGGATGTACCTTACCTGACACCTGCAGCAGTTAGAAAGACCCCAAACGTACCTCACTAAGAGGATAAAGGGTCCAAACATTTGTCATCTGCTGCCTGGCTGAAGAAACCACAGCCCAATTCACATGCATACTGCCCAGTCAGAGGCGATGTATGCCTGATGTACAAGGCCATGTCCAATCCAGAATGAATGGACATGCTCCACTGCAGAAACTCCAAATCCAGCAGAGACACCACAGTGAGATATCTGAACCTCAACACATAGATAAATAGGATGTGCTGGAGGGACAGATTCATAACCCAGAGGCTCCTTACACTCTGGAACAGAATCCCAGTCCATGATAGGCTGAGCTCCACACTCATACTCAACAAGAGAAATCCGGTCAAGTGCATGGGAGATAGTAGGTGTACACTGGGGCCATCTCTGTGTCACATCTAGTAAAGTAAACCCTAAATGGGCATAATATGCACATTGCAAGGGGTGTCAAAAGCCACACACAGTTTGTCTAGGCTCAAACATGGCCAGGGCAGTTAGCCTAGTATGAACCTATGAACCTGTGATGATACAAATTGTGCAGGACACAAAGGATAATCACACAGCTGTCCTAACTGATGGTAGGAACCATGGTGATAATCCACAGATATGCTCTGCATTACTCAAATATCACAAACAATACACCAAACCCACACACATTGCCAACATCCAACCTAACAGATTCTTTGCAAACTCCCCAAGAGCACCAAACTGCCAAATATCTATCCCAGCAGAGTGCTGACCCCTGACATTGCAGATGCTGAGGTAACAGCCAGCATCTACAAAGCAAACCACACAGCATCAATGGTACCAGATGGTGTCCTGGGTTGTGGCCAACAAGAACTGTAAGAAGAATGGAACACCAAATAGCACTACTGCTCACTCTCAGTCTTACCACAGGATATGTACCCAAAGAGCAGTGTACAGCAACAGTAGTCCCTCACCACAAAGGTGGTGCCTGAATGGATACTGCAAACTATCACCCCTCAACCCTGACTATCTTGGTCGGCAAAGTAATGGAGAGGATGATCATGGACCCCAGGAATAACGAGATTGGGTACCTACAGACATTGGACCCTACCCAGTGTGGCTTTCATAGGGCAGATCCTGCCCCTTAAACATGTCTGACTCATGTGAAACATGCACCAAGGCCATTGATGAGGGGAATATGGTTCACACAGCCTATCTGGACCTTGCTAAATCCTTCCATACAATACCCCAGTTGTTCAGTACAGATAAGCTCACCAGCCTAACTATAAACCCCTATCCAAGTAGATGGGTTGCAAACCAGCTCAAGGGCAGAACTGACCTGGTCAGAAATGCTGCAGCCATGTCAGACTACAAACCAGGTACAACTGGCATCCCACAAGGCATGGTCCTGGGACCTCTCTTGTATGGTATATATGTTGCATAGGTACAGGCCAACATGGAAGGACTGTGTCTGAACAGGTTCGCAGATGACTACAAACTGCCCACCATATCGGACCCTCCAGCTGACACAAGCATCCTACAAAAGGCACACATAGAAACAGACAAGTGGTGCCACAGCCATGTCAACAAGCAAAATGCAGAATAATGTATAGTCATCCCCTGTGGAAACACAGTATGTGGCCACAAATTACCACATAGGTGTTAACCCATTAAGTGCATCAGGAGCAATAAGAGACCTGGGGACACAAGGTGATAGATATCCTGCATGTGACAACCATGTGTCTGTAGTGGTTACAGAAACATACCATATACCCACCTAATCATGAAGGTAAGCACAGCTAGGTCAGGGTAGGTCATTGTGCCTCTCCAGTCATCCATCAGCAGCCTCACAATTGCGTACAATGGCCCTTGTGGGATTTACCTTAGCAGACACCTGCATCAACTGGAAAGACCCCACAAATACCCCACCAGGAGGATCTCAAAGCTGTAACAGATGCCATGTGTTGCCTGATTAAACAAACTGCAGCTCCACACAGTGCCATACCGCCTGGCTAGAGGTCATCTGTGCCTAATGTATAAAGCCATGTCCAAGCTGGAATCAATGGACATTTGGCACCATGTAAAATCTGAATGCTGGTGACCTATGCACATGACAGGCCTGAACCCCAGCAGAGACATAAACAGGACATGCTGTACCGATTGGTCCATAACCCAGAAGCTCACTCCACTCATGACTAAACTCCCAGTACAGGTTATCCAGGGAGTCCCTCATTGACTGTCATCCAGGGGAATCATGATGACTGGATGGGAGATGGTAGGTGTACCCTGGATATCACCTGTATGTCACGGGTAGACAGAGGCACAGCACACTAACCTTGAAATATGTCATGGCAAACACCAGTAAATATGTGTGTTGAAGGACAAACACTCTCTGACTAGCATTACAAATGGCCTAGGGCACATGGCCATTGTTTGTCACTGTCCACACAAGTTGTGGAATACATTAACAATGTCGGACAATCTTGTTCTATGTTGTCCATATCTGAACAAAAAGCAACAAGGTCATATCTGCACAACTGGCCCTCAACCAGTCTGGTGTGCTCACTATAAATATTACAAGCAGTGATAGGACTGAAACCGATGATACTGTCCACCACAGTGAAAGTACTGAACCAGTACACTATACGACAATACACTGTTTGGTCAGTATGAAAGGATGTTGACAACTGTATGCAAACTATCCCATGGCAACCCTGCAGGCACAGCATAATGCCTGTTAGGTTCAGACACAAAGCAGTTGGGCAGTAAGAACACAACCTGATGTCCAACACTCAACTGTACATGTGAAATATAGATGAAGTCCACACACAAACACAAATGTGGTGGACCACAGATCTCAACATATGGAAAGTTCACACTGGGCATGCTCACACACTTAGATAAATGAGACGTGTCAGTCAAGAAGCCATATAAACTGTGAACTGGGCATGCTCACACACTTAGGCCATGTCACAGTTCAGCAGTTGCATACACATATCTGGCATTTGTATGTGTTAATACAGGAACCTCCCACAATACAGAAATCTTCCCAGTGCACACAGTGAAATTACAACAGAGACATAAGTAAAGTAGTGGATCCCACTCATATGCAGACATCTGCCACAGTACACAAGTTGTTCATAGAGATAGGGAAAGCTATGGCAATAAAGACCCACAAACAGTTTATGAGCAACAGATACTTGCATCTGACAGGTAAACATATGGCCGTAGAGTTCAATACTAGGCTGTTGTCCCTAGGGAATACAGAAGGCTATCCACAGTGTATTTGGTGTCTGCCTCTGCAGTACAGTAGGCCACTGTGCCTCTGCAAAGTTAATGCATATATATGCTCTCCCCCTTACTGATGGATACTAACAGATGTACATACCTCTTCATAAATAATGATGTCAGCACACTATACATATGTCAGGAGCACAAATGATGCTCAGTAATTTGAATAGCGCGCTCAGCTACTGCATTTCCCACAAGTGTCATAACATAGTTAGGTAGGGGCTTGACTCTTGCAAATGCTCAGTGTGTGTGTGAATGTGGGGGGGGGAGTAGGGTGTGTGCAATTCTATGTGTAAGAGAAATGTCCCTTTTGGCAACTGGTACAACACACCACATGCTGCATATTCCACTGTCTAAACACTGATGATGTCAGCACCCTATAAGTACAGCAGGAGAAAACAAACCTCTCAGTAATGCAAATAGCGCACTCTGCTGCTGCGTCTGTCACAAGTGTCATAACATAGTTAGGTAGGGCTTTGAATTATGCAAGTGATCAGTGTGTATGTGTGAATGTGTGGGGGAAGTAGGGTGTGTGCAATTCTATGTGTAAGAGAAATGTCCCTTTTGGCAACTAGTACAACACACCACATGCTGCATATTCCACTGTCTAAATACTGATGATGTCAGCACCCTATAAGTACAGCAGGTGAAAACAAGTCTCCCAGTAATGCAAATATCGCGCTCTGCTACTGCATCTCTCACAAGTGTCATAACACAGTTAGATAGGGGTTTGTATCCTACAAACGCCATATGTGTTTTTGTCACACAGTTTGTCCATGTGTGTGGGGTGTTGTTCCCAATATTGCATGACATAGATTATATCAGTAATGTCAATGCACACATGATGTGTGTGTGCCACATACACATATGTACCTGTGACCTTCAATAGTTCCCACGTCTGAAGCCTGCCTCATGTGAATACATGGAATTTGCATTAGACAACTTTATGACTGTGGTGTTCTGTGCAGGGGCTGCATGTGGTATGTGAATATACAGTGTGAGTTATATATGGTGTCATCCTACCAGCGAGGGATACACGTCTGGTCTGGAGCATATAGTCCACATGTTGTTGATGAACAGGTGCAGCATGTTTTCACCTCTTGTGGGAGTGGTAACAAGTTGTTAAATAGCAATTCAGTGAATAAATGCTAGGAACCTTTCAGCTAGGGTATTGGAGCTAGAGTAATGCTCACACTCTATGTTTGGGTAGTTGCAGTCCACCCATATAATGGTGTTTGTAGAGACCGTCATATTCCCAGTGTTTTCAGGAAGGCTAAGTGGGTTTCCTGGGTATGGGAGGGTGGTGTGTGCCAGGCTATGAACCTGAAGGCAGTCTAACCCACTGTTAGTTGCACATGGATAGGCTCTGATGCTTTGTGCTGTGCCACCAACCTGGAGCTGTGTGTATCTGTGGTGCCTTTGGATACTTCCCCCCTGTTCTGGTTTGGTGCATGTTTAGGGGACGACAAGCATGGTATGAGGTATGACCTGGCAGTGATGGGGTGCACCTGGGAGCCTTGTACCAGGATTCTGTTACTGCACAGATATTGCTGTTCTCCATGCTAAGGACAGTTTCCAGTGCATGCATCTTAAGGTTTACACTGCTGGCGTTGAGTAGCATTACTATTAGTGTCCTATCCCATGTGATACCTGTGTAGGTGGCTATGTAATTTGAGCCTTGCATAAAAAGGCACTATGTGTGTAGCAAGAGCCTTTGCCAATATATAACGGCCCATGGGTGACAGGTGCAAGCTGTCCCTAGCAAAGCATCGTGGCTTGTCTAGCATGTAATCCCATGCTGACAGGCATTGGATCCCCTCTGAATGTCACCGAAACATAAGCCAATTGTAGAAATTGATCATCCTGTCTACATATTGTGGCAGCATTCTTGGTGAGGGTAAGATGCTACTCAAGGTCAGGGTCATACCAGCCTGTGCCACATGCTCAGAGAGCCCCTCTATGTCCCCTGTCATGTAGTCCAGGGAGGTACATCACAGGTCATTCACACTGGCATGGACAATGACTGAGTCATATTTGTACATGCCTTGGAGTGACCTGTATGCTTGTGTTATGTGGTGGATCATAGTGCCCGACGGGCATCTCATCGTGACCTTCTCCTTGTTCAGCCTGGTGAGCAGGACCACAGTGTACCTGATGATAGAGGTACCTATTACAACTGTAGCAGGTGTGTTGTTTAGCCATACGGGCTGTGACTGTTCGGCACACAGGCTTTGTGAGCTATGTGTTGCACGTGCTCTGTTCTGGCGTAACATTTGCTTGTGTGTCTGCTTCGCAGGTGTCTGCTGCTCAGGCAGGATGCTATTCAGAGAATCCAAGAATGTTCCTGTGTGTTTATGTGTTTGGATTGCTGTTATGGTAGGTCTATTTGAGACTGGTATTGTATTCACTGTAGTATCCCACTCCACCTGACAGGTTATGCCAGTACTGAGTTAAGAGAGCTTAGCCCCCAGTTTGGCTATGTGGTTGCATCTTTCACATGTGTTGTAAGTTTATGGGAAGGGGATGAGGGTTGTCTGTGTACATGAGGCAGCTGTAACATTGCCACATGACTCACAGATTCACCAACTGGACCAGAAAGGAGATTGACAAGTGACCTTTGCACATGCTACCATAGTATTGTGAATTCCATAATAATTAACAACACATAGGGCCAATGGGGAACAAGGTACTCAAGGTGAGTATGTGAGGGTGTAGTGCTTTTGATTTGTTAGTGCTGGCATATATAAATGCTTTTGTGAGCAAATGCCAGGTAAGTCATATGCAATGTGTTACAGGCAACTTACATGCAAACAGGACAAACAGTGACTTTCTGTCAGGTGAGACATGGACATCAGTACAGTAAGCAATACAGATGTCACTAGGGATCCACAGAGGCGCTGTAAATCTGCATTGCAGGTGGAATCAGTGTTTCAGGGAAATAACAAGCAAACATGCATACAAACAAAGCTACAGTCAGCAGGCCTGGATCTAGTCTATGCTACAACAAACAAGGTGTACCACTTCCAGTAGGTAACAGTGCAAATATGCAGGCACTATAAGCCTGTACCCAGAAATTCACAGGTCAGACGGGCAGGGTCCAGCCTCACCTCCCACAAGTGTACAGACCATGTACCTTCGTAATGTAGAATAACTGGCCTGAAACCCAAGGGCTCATACCTGAACTAATACACATTTCGAATAACAGACACTGAGCCCTCACTCAGCAGTTCCAAACTTAGTCGGATGTATGCTACCTGTCCTGGCACCACAGTATCCTTGACATGTATGGAGACTCTCCCTCCTGCCATAGTTAGTTCTGTGTTTTGGGGCTGTCAAGCATGGTATGAGGTGTGACCTTGTAGTGCTAGGTTGCTCTTGTGAGTCTTGAACCTGTTGTGTATTACTGCACAGATATTAACATCCTCATTGCAGAGTTGAGTGTGGACAGCATGCAACTAGCAGTTTACATGTCCATCATTAAGTATCAATACTTACATTTTCTTATCTCCTGTGCTACCTATGTAGGTGGCCTTCTGTTGACAGCCTCACCACCAGTATGCAAAGATGTGCAGACATTACACTATGGTAATTACTATGGGTTTACAAAACAATACAATGACAATCATACTGTTACTGCATCAGGCATGCTGGGATATACCCACAATGATATCATTACACTGTACTGTTGACAACATGATACTATTACTACACTTCTATGTAGTCACCCTCTGCATCAGCACCATGTTAACCTGTTCCTGCACCGATGTTACAGATTGCAGGAGGTGGCACAGTTTCATCATATGCACAGGGTGTGTACTTGGTATGCCTGAGTCTGCCACTGATACAACCAATTGACATGTATGTGTGTGTGTGTTGGTGAGGGACAGCAGTACAAGATGGGGCAATGTTGATGCAGTTTGTGCATGTATGCAGTAGCCCTAGGTGTCATCAATTCACATGTGTGTATGCATGCACACAGTTCCACCTCATGGCTGCCATATACAGGTGTTTGTGGACAGCCACAGACTGTACCTGCCAGGTCATACAGATCACTCTCTCTGACCATGGACACGGTACCTGTACCTGGCAGGGGTGCTACGGACCATATCAGGTACTAAGCCAGACTGGGTACTGTCATCAGAAGCAGGTGGTTGGTGACAGGAGACAGGTCCCTGTTGGGACTGTCCAGAGCCACATGCACATGGTCTCCTGGGGCGGTCTGATGACAGCACAGACCCAGCATTGCTGGGGCTGCTGCTGGCACTATGGGAGTGGCCGCGGGCCTGTTGTCGTCCGCGATGACTGCCAGCTGCTGCTGTTGCTGGCATACACCCACATCGATGCCTCAACCATCCACCATTGCCCTGGCTCATGGACATGTAGTTGTGGAACAGATCTAATGTGTCCCCCCAACATCTGTCAATGACCTTGGTGAAATTACGGATGGCAGCCGCAACATCACGCATACTGTCATTCATAGCTGTGCGACATGCTCTCAGCTCCCTCAGACCCTGCCTGGTGTACCGTTCCATACATGACTGTGCCTGCATTACAGCCCGAAACATAGCTGAGGTTGAAAGACCTCTGTGGGCATGTCTGACAGGGACAGTACGCCCACGGATGCTCCCACAAGAACCCCTGGACATCTGCCTGTGTGGTATAATGTCAGGACCCTGGCCATGGCTGCTGTGTGGGGATGCATGTTCCACCAATACCACATTACTCTGGTCAATGCCCACTGTATCCTGTCCATCACCTAGGGACATTGGTGACAAAGAATGTATTGGCAGGATGACTGTGCACATTGATGGGGTCGACAGCTGTGTACTGTCAATTGGTTGACCAACGACGGACCCTGGCACACCTCCCTGTGCCATTACACAGGTATCATCATTATCACTATTCACGCAGCTGATTCAGGTTCCCTGCTGCACAACACCAGATCAGCACCAGAACCTGTGGGAGTAAGACAGGAAACACAGTTTACAATGTGTAAACAATGTCACCACTGATACACACAGGCACACATGCACACATGCACACAGGTGCACATGCACACATGCACACAGGTGCACATGCACACATGCACACATGCACACATGCACACATGCACACATGCACACATGCGCACATGCACACAGGTGCACATGCACACATGCACACATGTACACATGCACACTCCTCAGTATATGAGATATCAACACACAGACACAAACACACCTGCAATCAAACACATAGCACTACTGCTTCAGCCTATTATTACTATTAGTATCAAGAGTATTGAAGGTATTGTTAGTACACACTCACCAGCATGGATAGGCTGCCTTGCTGTTACACCAGAGGGACCTGCAGAAATGAGACATTTATTGTCAGTGGGCACAACTGTGCCATTGATACTGTGAGTATGATACAGTTCAGTAGTACAACAGTTGGCTTCCACAGGTCTACTGCTGATATTGAGAATATCACTCTTGCACAATAATTACCAAGATAACAGCTACAAACCGAGGACACACCTCACACATGCATAAACTACCCGTGTACAGAACAGTCAACTATACATATGGCATGTTACCTGCACGCTCTGAGTCCTGCTGCTGGGTGGTTCCAGCCTCCATCATTATGCATGTATGCTGCTGCTGTTGTTGCTGTTGGGCTGGAGCCACAACACTTAGGAGTAGTCCCTCCAGTCTGGTGAGGGGAGGATGTATAGCCACCCCACCACCTGTGGCAAGCCGTTGCCTATGGATATCCGACGCATGCTGACGGACATTTCTAATTAAATCACTGCAGTGATGGCGTACCTGCTCATATGTCCGGTTATGCGTGCCTATGTCATTTACCCGATGGACCAGGTCTTGCCACAGTGCAGCCCTCTCCTGCTGGTTCTGGCTGGTGCGGGAAAAGAGCATTGCGAAATCCCGCACCAGGCTCTGGTGTATCTCCTCATGTTCCGCAGCGGAGTAGGTAGGGTTTCGCTGGTGAACCATAGCCCTGAAAAGGAAAAGAAAAATATGTCAACAATATATGTCAGCAAAATATGGCACACATAATACACATAATACTTGACTGTAGTGATATAACTTAACTCCCATACATAGCATCTGTCTGTCTATTGGGGGATACACATGTAAATGACCAGATATCAGTGCTCAGCCAACAACTGTGCAACAGTACCTGGCACACTCCATACGACATACTACCAAACCCCTAGTATAATCCAGCAGTCAGCACACTGGTTCATGTCCAATGCACAACCTCACACTGGGGGTTTGTATCAAGGTACTGTATGGGGAACATTATCAACCCATGCACTGCATGCAATGCACGTTACATATTTCACTGGTAATGCACACTACTCTTACTTGCCATAACCCTACCTACACCTCAGTCACATACAGGGTAACACAGCACAACATATGGCAATGTAGTATGTTTGGATCGCAATACCTCACACATCTGTCTCTGGCCTCACACCATGGACACACACTACCATGAAAGACAGACAGTCATGGTGAGCAATCACACCATTACATAACATGCACCCAGTCAATGGCACACTCATTCCACCTCACATAGTTGGTTTGCAATGGGTTCGTGGGTGTGCATTGTGTCTTACGTAGGTAGTATGCTATTGGCCCTGGGCCTACAGCAGCATACTGTTATGCTACCCTGCCCCTTGTGACACATGTGGTGTGATTGTACCTGCTCCTGTCAAACAGTTACACAGGGTGACTCATATGGCATATTACCTATCTGCACAACATTCAGCAGGGGTATGTCTGACATCTACTCATGGGGAGCCTTGCTTTTTAATGCTGTGTGGTTTACTCCAGGGTATGTCTTATCTGTGGGTAGGAACCTGTACCTCCACCATGTGCTCTTTACTGCGGTGACAAGGACGACAGTCATTTGGGTTGTGGATGTTGTGAGGTGTTACCATGGTTGTTGGACAACTGTCATGGGTGTGACTTAACTATGTATATCCAGCAGTGGTAACCTCTATGTAGGTAGTATGGGTGCGCTCTGTGGTCTTGTCAGTCACTCTGCATAGGTAATGTGTTTGAGTGCATTGTCACAGTTTCTTATGTCCTTCTCCATATCTGTAGCTGTCATGGGAGGTACATACCGTGTAGGACATTGTGGGGTGTAGAGGGGTACAGTGACCTACATGTCCATAGCTGACACACCATGTCTGCTGACACATACCATGTACAGGTATTACAGGACTAGTGTGCCACTGTGAATATCAGTGGGGAGCCTATTGTACACTTGTTGCCCCTGTTCCCCCCTGACACATGCAGTGGTGGGCAGGCAAGCACATATGTGGTGGTTACTGGTGTAAGTGTTTTGGAATGGGTTATGGTACTCCAGTATCCACACTGGTGTTCACTCCATGCCTTTGTCATCAGGCACCTGTTGCAATACATCTGCACACATGTGCCTCACTCAGTATATATATATATATATATATATATATATATATATATATATATATATATATATATATATATATATATACATATGTGTGTGTGTGTGTGTGTGTGTATATATATATATATATATATATATATATATATATATATATATATATATATATATATATAGATATAGATATATAGATATAGATATGGAGAGAGAGGGGGAGAGAGAGACAGAGGGAGAGAGGGGGTGGGACAGAGAGAGAGAGATAGTCATATGCAGACATATCTGTAGACAGTCAGATCTGTCTGTATATGTATATGTATCTACATATATCTATATATGTATGTGTGTATTACATATATATGTATGTACATATTCTATCTATCTATATATGTCTATGTATTTCTACATCCCTCTCTATGTATACATATATGCATATTATATATATATATATATATATATATATATATATATATATATATATATATATACATACATATATCGATATACATACGTATACATATGATAGATATATATATATAAACCTTTTTATTTACACATATGTATACACACACTAACGTACTGATAAACATCCATTACTGTACAACCTACATTGTATATTGCACTACAACCTACATTGATATGTGCACATAAGTTACCTTCACATACATATGTAAGTACAGCCTTCAGTGACAGTTGCAGTATGTCCCCTGCCCTATGCACATCTTCATATACATAGATACAGACCAATAACACATATGGAGGGCTCACAGTATGTAGACTATTATATTATTACTTTACATTACCTGTGTTTGTTACAGCTGTTTGTGTTGGCTTTGTGATAGTTGGCCTGCTGCTGCTTCTCTTGCCAGCTTCAGTTTGGCTTGGCAGTTTCAGGTTGTGATGACAACTTGTTTGTTTTGTTGTTTTAAATTTTCTTTCTTTTCTCTCTCTCTCTCTCTCTCTCTCTCTCTCTCTCTCTCTCTCTCTCTCTCTGTCTCTACCTCCAGAGGGTGCAATGAAAGTATTGCATGTGTGGACTGGGAGTACAGGATGCTTTTGTAGGTATCTGTACATGTCCATGTGATGGCCTCTGCACCAATTGTTAGCCAGCATTTACTAACTGCATGCAGCCTGTTGTGTAGTGATTGCAGTTCTCACTGTGATTTCAGGACAGTGCTATAAAAAGGTTTGTTAGGTAGGTGTAGCCCTTTCAGATTATCGGGGTGGGGACCATGCTGGTATGCTGTGGACACTGTTCTGTGAGTGTAACGGTTGGTATGTCTGTCATATTTCAGGCTGTGTTGTAGACACTGCAATGCATGTTGTACTGTAACCTGAGTATTACTTCCTCCAGTTTCCTCTTCTCAGTGTGTATGTAAACTGACACCTAAGACTAGTAATACTGTGTATATGGGTGTGTGTGCTTTCCTGTGGGACTTGTGGTGTAACTGGTATATAGCAGTGGCTCTTGCAATTTGTTGCTATGGCTTCAATATTTGCCCTTTACATTCACTCATTGTATGCCTGCTAGGTGTCTTTACTGTAATGTGTTGCTATGGCTTTCCTATTTTCCATTTACATTCACAGCTTGTAATGCTTGCTATATCTTTTTGAGCAACAATTCCCTATGTGTTTGTTGTGGTAGGGTGGTACTGCATGCAGTGTGGTCTGGCCATGGTGTGGGCCTTGACACCTAGAAGGGTATTTGATTATGCTGCTGAGCAGGCCTCAGATACTCTCAGGTGCATCTTTTATCAGCCTCATGGAATGGTACATATCAGTGGGATACACCCATGAAATTTTCTGATATTCTGCAGTTGTGACTGTGTGTTATTTTGAGCATATGTATTACTACACCATTTGTGACGTGCAAGTGGTGCATACTTTCAGTAATTCATAGTTACCATTGCATGTGTTGTAACACCTTTCTGCCTACTGTTAATACATTTCACAGGGAGTCAGTGGGGCACAGTTAACATTTGTTTTCAAATCAGGGACATCCCTGTAACTCAGTCACAGTTGCTATGTCTGGGCTCTTAACTATTAAACTATGGCAGTGTTTATCCTGCTCTGAGTATGTGTGTGGCTTGCAAGGTGCTACTGTGACATTACTACCTACTAGCTACCAACTAGCATGGCTGTTTCTCTTCACACAGTAATATTTTACAAATCCACTAGATTTGACAGTAAATATACATGACATGCTTTGTGTACTAGACTTCCTATATTCCCTTTACATTCATTCCTACTATTTCATAATATATTTCTTTCAGCACAATGTTCTTGTGTATCAGTCATGGCTTAGTAGTAAGTCATGCAGACTAGTGTTTCCAAGGTCCTGGGTTCGAGACTGACAGAGGAATTTTATTTTGCTGCTGAGCAGACTACAGGCCTTGTCATTCAGAGTGACTAAAGCACTTTTAAGCACTTGTAAGCGGGTTAGCGCTGGTTTGCGTGGAGCTCACGCATGTGCACTGTCACTTAGCTTCGTGCACACACGTTTAGCTAAGCGCACACAAGCGCACACCCACTTACAACTGCTTAAAAGTGCTTACTCTCGCCCACACCCACGCTAATTTCTTTGAAAGAAAAGAAAATGGGGAGATAGGAAAGTGGTGAAAAAGGGGGCACAAAGAGGGTAGGACAGTAGGAAAACAAGCTCGGGATTTGCAGGAAGGATGTAGGAAAGGCCCATAGCTGCCCATTTCTTTATCAGCAACAGCTGTGCATATGTGTGTAATTTGGTGTGAAATTTGAAACCTTCCACCCCTGAGAGAGGGGTGAGGACAACAATATTTGTTGTACAGCCAATTGTAATTGCCAGTTTACATGTCCAGCAGACATGTCTGTGAAATGGGCAGCTATGTATGGGGCGTAATTTTTTTGCGGGAACAGAGTGCCCTTTTTTTTTTTTTTTCAGGTGAGAGTGGAATGTCAGGTACAGGAAGTAGGTATAGTTGGGGAGGTAGGTAGGGGAGGTTAACAGACAAGACAAACAAGATGCATACAGGGGTGGTGTATGACACATGTGGGGGGAAACACAATTGACGGGGATGGATGTTTGGATATCTCGAGCCCATGAGCCCACAGATGGCAACAGTGGAACTGAGATCCCCACCCATGGGCAGTTGCCACTGTGCCTTCACTGCCCAGGATGGGGCTGTGCTGGGGGCTGTGTAGGATGGGCAACAGGCACACCTGTGAGTTGTGCCACCCGTGCCTCAAGCTGGCGTAGGGGCTCAAGCACAGAATGCCTGATCTCCCTATGCACCACAGTCTGGACACTACGGAGGGTGAGTGGATGGTCTCCTCCGGCCACGCTTGCAGAGGGGGGATGACCCCCATCCCCTGCAGCACTTCCACCTGAAGGTGGCACAGGGCCACCGGAGGAGGGTCCAGCCTGGGCACTAGTGCCAGGTGCATTCGCCAGCTGAGATGGGAGAGGTGGGTCCGCTGAAACCCGCCTTCCCTGTCGTCCTATGTTTTGCATTATTTTATGACAGTTTGGGTTAGTAACAAACAATACCATTCACAATTAGTTGTAACAGCATGCATTAGTATTCCCATTAACCAAACACCCATAAACTCAAGACATTGAACAGCAAGCATAACACATGCATAATTTGAACAACAGTACTCAATCCAACAGCATGCAGGGTTGATTGATGGCAACAGGCCATCAGGTTTGGATGTATGAACAGGGCACATGCATCAACGTACATGCAAATATGTATGAACCAACAGGACAAATGTCCAGGGGAATTAATTGTGAATACACATACCCATTTCATGTGGAATGGATTATTTGTGGTTATAGGGTAGGGTGAAGACATATTTCATTAACAACTTCAAATACCTATACATATGCTGTACATGTCTACTAGCTGCAGATATATACACCCTACAGGTCTAACTACAGTTTCCTATGTGTAAACTTAGGCATGTTGGTGATGGTAATGTTACTGCTACATGAATATACATTGCATTTTTATTCATACACATTCATATCTGGCTCTGTTCAGCTACAGCATCCTGCTACATTTGATTTATATGGCTCTAGACAACTGTGAATGTTTGGTATTTCATACAACCATACTATCTGCATATTGCAAAGGTACAGCAACATATCCAAATTGTGGGACAGACCTTCCAGCTTCAGTACTTTATTGCACACAATTCACTCTTTGGTTGTGCCTGTCACATTCATTTCATTCTGTACTGACTGCACTATACTTTATTCAGGAGTTATTACAACTTTCTTGGTGGATTCATACCTCTTTTTCACACTCTCACTTGTTTTATTTTTACAGTTCAGGATGGTACTTAATTCTAGGCTTTACTGACATGTTTTGCTTGGTTACAACAATCCTTTCCAACAGTTTCACTTGTGTCATGTTTCAGATTTTAAACAGGGATATATTTCACACATGTGTTGTACTCAGCTTGTGTAGCTGTAATTTACAGCCTGCTGCAGGTTATGTACTATTACATTACAGGTGGAGCATCTTTATTTCAGACTTGTTTCATTTTTATTTTTGGATTACAGGCTGCATCACACTTATGTAATCACACAGTACTAGCAGAATCTCTCTTACACTGTTACTTGAACTTTTTATTAATAAGTGACTACACTGAACTCTTTTGCAAGCTGTCATACTTATATTTTTTAACAGTTACAGGGAGAGAATTACTAACCTGCCTGGTGGCACAACCGCACAAGCCTATCGGCATAGGCTCGACGATTCATAGAATGGACACCTGCATCTGTAATATAAATTAAGTAATATTGGAATACACATCTCCATAATATCAGCTAGGTTAATTTCTTACATAAATAATTACATGTAACTTACTCAGTAGTGGGGCGTTGGGCATTTGCCTGGCCTCCTGGATCCAACGGTTCAGTTGGTCCTGCTTATGTCTCTTCAGGTCCACATGGTGGTGACGGACATGTTCACCAGTCCTTGGTATTCCTGTGGCACTGGTGAGATCATGTTCCAACCGGTCCCATGCCTCAGCCGTGTATGCTCCCCACAGGACCTGGTCCTGCATGAGTTGGGCCTCATGATCATGGACGAGGAGCCAAACCATATATTTGGACTCCTCAACGCCCCACCTCTGTGCTCGGAAGCAACTACCCTCTCCTACACCTGCCATCCTGACTGCAAATTGATTCCACAATCAGTTATGCTGTGTATTCCCGCCTATGGGGCTTATATATGCCGTTTTTCCAGCACTTATCTGTGATTGGCCATTTTGGAAATGTATCAGCTTCACAAAACCTGCTTTGTCATGTTTCTTTTTCCATTCATTCCTATATATATGCTAATACTGCATTTCTAAGAGCAGCTGTCATGGCTTAGTGGTTCAGTACTTTGACTATGGTACATGGTATCCTGAGTTCGAGCCTGGCCATTGCTTTTTTTATTTTATGACTGTCTACACAGGCTAGGAGGTGTGTCTGTGTGAAGGCAGTTTTGATACAGCTTGCTCAACGTTGCCCGCCGGTTAGCTTGTTGGCGCGGTACGCAGCTCCGTGCAAACAGGTTACGCTGGTTTACACGTCATTTGGCTGTCAGCACGCATATTACGCTCAGCTCAGCTACGGGAACACAGTTTCAGCGTGTTACAACACTGCTCAACCCCGTGCACTCATTTTACACCTGTTAAACCACTGCTCACCTACGGGAAGATATACTCAGCTTGTTGGAGTGTAGCTCAGCTATAGGCATTTCTGACATTTTTTTTTTTATTATCTCACATTTCTTCAAAATATATGGCCCATTTCATTACATTTTACATAAAATATAATTTTATATATGTACATATATGTCAGGGAATTGTTTCATGCTTATTTCACTAAAAATAAAAATTGATGTTGTGGGGGCTCGAACCATGACTGCCTCCTCTTCAGCCGATGTCTCTACTGCTACACTATTGCTTCTTGGCTTACTTTGCATATTTAGATCTTATATGCTTTTCCACTGACTGCTAACTGTGGCTAAGCAACGGGCACGCCAGCAAAGCGAAGCAATTACAGGCAAACATCTTTAAAACTTATAAAAAAATATATAACATGTTCATTTTTACATTTTATGTTTATAGTCTGTGGGGGCATGTGTTGTGTCGTGTTTGTTGACATTTACGCAGACTCTCTCGTGGTGGTTTACTTTCAGGACTGTTACTCTTCTGGGGGCGTGTCCGTTTGCAGGACTCGCCCTGCGGACACACCCCCTACTTTCTTACACGGACTATATGCATGACATGCTGACGTCACACAGTTTAACTGCAGCCTCCGTGTAAGACTTGTAACTCTTACACTGAGTCTTCGTGAATCCTGCCCATTATCTTTCGATAACATAATATGAACCCTGCACACACAAGGATATGACATCTCAGGTTAGAAAGATACCACAAAAGCAGGAGATTCTCAGCCAGTATATCACCAGGTTGCTGGATTGTTTACCCAGCTGTGTGCCATTACTACACTGCCTGTAGCCACACCTCAAAAATGGCCTTGTTGGGAAGAATTTACATAGCTGCCCTCATAATATTGGTCTATGCATCATACAACTAGTATTCCCCTGGTAAAGCACTGTGATCACACCTTTTGTAAGACAGCATTATTTGACTGACTTTTCATATTCTCAGGCTAAATTGATTTGTAACTTCTCACAGCAACACAACTGGGGTTATCTGGACAGTGAAATCCTTTCTGAGTTCCTAGATAGAAAGGTGTGTGTTCCAAGGAGCAGTACCAAAAAGGTGGTACTTAATGTAATCCCAAAACTGCAAAATGTGCTTAAAGTAGTGAATAAACAGGATCCCTGATTCTGCTCTTGAGTTAGTCAGCTCTGGAAGTTACAGTGACAAGCTGCAGGTGTCTGAGCTGGATGAATTTGATTTTCTAGTACCCCTAAAGGATTTTCCAAAACTTACTCCACCACTTTTTCTAGAAAGTCTTGCAAAGAGCGATACTGTACCACTGGTTGTTTTCCCACTTTATGCTGAAACAGCAAGTCCTTTCTCTTGGAAAGCAGAAGATATCTCTGAGCATTTAAGTGCAAATGTATATATTGTAAACCCTTCTAAGGTTATGTGCATTTTTTTTTTCAAAACAAGTTTATTGTTTTAACATATAAGAGAAATATAATAACAATTTTATACAAATAATTAAAAATAGGTATTATAATATTCAACAAAACAACTAAAGTATTTACAAAGACATCCACTACAATCAGATCAATTAATTAAACTAAAATACTGTGCTATTGAAATTAGAATTTTTTTAACAAATTTTGTAAATTATCCCATACAATAAAATGTGATGTTTTTCTAGTTGTTCTCATTCTAATTGTGCTTATTTCCATATGACACATTATATTCATAACATTTTAAATTCATTGAACGAAGGAGGTGTATCTGAAATCCAATTTCTAGTTATTATTTTCCTAGCCACTGCTAGGATAGACCATAACAAGGGAAGCTTAATCTTTTAACACATTGAGGTACAGGTGTGTTGAATAATATAAGAGACTTAGAAATAATGAAATTATCTGTAAAAGAGCCTGCAAAATTCATTAATTGACTTCCAGTATTCTTTCAACTTCATACAGTCATAAAACATATGAGCCCAGTCAGCATTAATTTCTACATTACATCTCTTACATAGATTATCTTTATTATTAATTTTATTCATCATCAAAGGTGTATAAAAGATCTATGTAAAATTTCCATGTATAAAGTCTCCAGACAATGGAAGATGTAGTTCTATAAGCAGATTCCAATATATATTGTTTATCTTGTTGAGTTGGTGGGTCCCCATTAATAGAGGTGAAATAATTCCAGTATGAATCTACATTGTAAAAGTTTCTTGTCTGATAATTTTATGTATATATGAAAGTTTACCTTTATCAGAAACTTTATGCTGTAAATTTATTATCAAGTAATCAATCAGTTTTGGAATAGATTCTTTAACTGTTATAGACATTAGATCTATTCTATCAATGAGATGTTGTCTAAAGATCTGAACCTCTAACCAGCAAGTTTCTCTTAGATCAAATTCTTGTTTTAAGAAATCTAGATTTTTAACTTTATTATCAGATATCAGCTGATACCAGTACTTTAGATTATTATCTATAGCTAAATGAGCTCCTTCAGAAGTAGATGACATAAGCATACCCTGAGTATAGAGAATACAATAAAATTCCATTCCCTATACTTAGGGTGCATGAATATAAAGTTACGATAACTAATAATAATATTTAATGGGTAACAGACCATATGTTTAGGTGTAATAGGTGAAGTACAAAATTCCTTTAGCAACCACAACATGGAGTTATTTATAATCATATTTTTATGTGTTAAGGAGATTTTCATGAAGTGCATACTAATTAGCTCCCAATAATCTTTCCATTTTGACATATGACCAATCTATTAATAAAGTAATAACTTTTATAATAGAAGAGATAATATATAAATTAAAGTCTGGAAAAGAAATACCCCCTGGAGACCAGCTATTAGTATGTTTCTTTAATGCAATCCTAGGTCTATTAGGTGCCCATAAGAAATTTAACATTAGTGTATTCAGTTTCTTGATAGTTATTTTTGTAGGTGAAAGTATTATTGATTGTATTAAGTATAAAATCTTGGGGAATATTATCATTTTAATAATTGTAAGTCTCTCCTCCATAGTAAAAAACATATTATTCCAGGTATTAAAAAGATTTTGTATATTAAGAAAACAGGTATTATAGTTATTATATATAATAGATTTAATATCTTTAGATAGTATTATACCTAAATAAGTTATCTGACCTGAGTTGGGTATATATTTAGTAAAATCACCAATGAGAGTATTTTTCGTGTATATATAGGTAGTATTTTAGTTTTTCTTCATTGAATATTAAACCAGAAATACTTTTAAAATTCATCATTTTATCAAATAAAGACTGCATAGAAGAATTAGATCTTGCTGATGTAATTAGAACATCATCTGCAAAAAGTTGAATTTTTGATGTTGTATTTTCTTCTATTTCAAAACCCTCTATGTCAGTACTGTTTCTAATCAAATTAGCCCAAGGCTCCATTACTAAAGTGAATAATAGTGGAGAAAGTGGACATCCTTGCTTTGTACCTTTAAGAATGGGTATTTTTGTGAAACATATGTTCCTACCTTAATATAAGCCAGCGTTCCTTTGTATAAATGCTCAATTAAATTTACAAATGCATCAGAGAAATTTGTGCATTTCAGTAAGGTAAACAGATAGTCCCAACTTACTGAATCAAATGCTGAACCTATATCAAGACTAATAAGTGTTAAATCTTTCTTTTTCCTATTTGCAAAATCAATTAATGTTAAAGTTCTTCTTATATTATCAAAAGTATTTCTATTTACAATGAAGCCCGTCTGATCTATGTCTATAATGCCGGGATAATTGTCTTCAATCTATCAGCAAAATACTCATAAACATTTTATAATCAACATTAAGTAATGAGATGGGTCGATATGAAGAACATCTAGTTGGATCTTTATTAGGTTTTAAAATTGGTGAAATAAATGTATATTGCCAAGATGGGGGTTATTAACTCAGTTTGGGCCAGAATAAAACCTTATGTATTAATGAATATGTAGTTTTAGAAAGGATTTTATATATCTCTGGTATAATACCATCATTACCCGGTGCTTTGTTTGATTTAAGCTTATTTATTTGTGTAATAACTTCTGTATATGAAATACTCTTGTCCAATAGTTTAATCTGTTGTTTATTGCTTTTTATTCATGTTTGTGGTTATAAACTCCTTTATTTTATCTTTAGGTTCCATGTTAATGTTGTTATGGTTAATCTTGTGAAAGTGATTTCTAAATTCATCCAGTATTTCTGGTATACTAGAAACATTCTTCTTTTCCTTAGAGAAAAGATTTCTTTGATATGGTTTTGTTTATTCAATCTTTTTGTTTTATTTTTAAGTCTATGTAAGTATTTGGGGCTTATTGAATAAGACAAAACTTGTATTTCTCTAAAGTTATTTTAACTTTATGAGTTAAAATTTCTTTGTATTTCTCATTTAGTTTGTTTATTTCTTCAATAACTTTCTTGTCCATAATATTTTCTTTATTATTATGTTTATAAGAGTCTAGTTTACTTTGAATATGTAACAATTCCTTATCCCAAGATTTCCTTTTATTATTATACCATCTGATACTTTGTCCATATAGATATGATTTTAAGGCATCCCAAACATAGACAATGGAGACTTCAGGAGTATTATTTATGTCTAGAAAATGTTGTACTTCTGAAAGTATATATTCTTTATAGTCTTTTAGCTGAGTTAAGTATGCTGGTATCCTTTTGATCTGAACATTATGAGTATTTTTTATCATGAATTCAAAAACAATTGAGTTATGATCAGATATAGGACATGAAATGATTTTGGAATTAATTAAATCTGTTACCATCTGGTTAGAAATAAAGACCCTATCTATTTTTGAATAAGTTTTGTATCTGTTAGAAAAAAAGGTGTATGGTAATGATTTTGACTCTATCTGATTATTAATATCATTCAAATTATAAGAATTAGCAAAATCATTTAAATGTTTTGCATTAGATGTAATTCTTCTTTTCTTTATAGTGGTAGTATCACTTTCATGTAGTATACAATTAAAATCACCAGCTAAAATAATATGCATTTTTAAGAAGTATGTACAAACAGCTGTGCAGTGTCTGGAACTGACAGGTAAGGCTGATGGGGCATACTGCTGGGTATCTCAAGAAAGATACATTATGGAATGACAGTGTTCAGTTTCAGTAGCTTTCTTTTTGTCTGTTACTACTTTTCTCAAAATCCTACACTAGTGAAAGACAATTTTAGCGAATGTATACATTTTCTGATGCTTCAGTGATCAAGTGACATTTCAGACACCACCACAAGTTTAATATCACCATAAAGTCATGGTTATAAATGTGCAGAGGAAAGATTTCTGCATCACCTTCCCTTATCATTGTTATATAAAGAAATGTATGGTTCTCAGTAAACCAGATCTCCTACACAAAAATAATGGCAGGACAGGGGGAAACATTCGTTATTATGGATGAATGCATTACCATCACCCTCAATACTGCTGTACCATTTATTATTATGGATGACTGCATTACCATCACCCTCATATACTGCAGTACTATTCATTAATATGGATCACTTCTTAATAAACATATCAATTGCAGATGCTTCAGACAATATCCATTGCTATTACATGTGGCAAATGCGTGCAAAATGCAGTGTGTGTAGGGAATGTGTTGTTTGTAAGTATTGTTATCCATATGGCTGGTACCTATGTCAGCCAGGGCTACTTTAGTCAAGTGTATCACATTTGGCATAGCAAGCTCCCACCCATCTTGCCATTCATATAGAACTACTCTTTGTGATGCATACCCATTAGGATTTGACAGTAAGACTTCCCTTCAAGGTGTTCTACTAGATGCTTATATGATACATCATTCTTTGCTGCACCCAGTAAACACACAGCAAAGTGACATCATTGATGGCATTCATTTGATTCTTGCTGGTGTGGACTGTGGCTTATGTGTCACGCAATCCTCTCAACTGGCCATGATTGGCCTTGATTTCAACTCCAGGTTTAACACCGTCCCTCTTGACCTCTGCAAAAAATGGTCATTTATGGAGAAGGGGTGGTGAATTCCCCTTATAGAACATTGACAATCATTACAGTTGTAGACGTTTGTTCCTGCAGAACATATATAATAAGTTACAGTTACATGTTAATGCCACATATTAATGGTCACAATATGTTAAGTGTCCCTGATCATGCCTGTTTCTGTCTGCATTTCTGCAGAAGCCTGTTGCTATGTGTCCATGACTGGCTGAGAGGTACGGTGACATGCCAACCATACTCACGCAAGTCACTTTGCAGATCTTCAGACTATACACATATCCCCTATTGGATATGCTATCCTTGCTAAATGCCCTCTCTACTGAGCACATCAGTGATGTTTATATCACAACCATTCACCTCCACTGACATGTAACCTTGTGTGACTGTCACATATATATTATCATGTGTTATGATATAATATAGTCACACAGGAGATGTAAACAGCAGTATGCACTGTGCAGTCTACATATGTGCTTAATGTTATGTTACTGACTTGTCTTGGAAGTGTACATACATTGGCATATTCTATCTTGGGGACATTGCTATATTTACTATGCCCACTCCTTCTTTATTCATTCCTGTTATTCATGTCTGTGCCTATTTTCATCAGCACACTTTCCCTGCCTAGTGTACATTTCCTTGTATTTACCCTTGTCATTTCCCCTTCTCTTCCATTGTTTCATTCTACAAATAACTGTAGTTGTGTACATTGCACTGTACATTGTACTCAGTCCACTGTTTTTTTTACTGCATTATTGCTGTTGTTATTGCAGAATTTTCAACCCTGGTAGTCACTGTGGCTGTCCGCACAATCTTGCTGGGCAAGTTTGCTTGCAGGCACACTTGAATGCTTCACGTTTCTGTTGTTGTGCTCTTCTACGTGGTTTCCTTGAAATAGCACTGTTGCTAGCCAAGGAACCTTGCTTGTATTCATGTAAGAGTGATGAGCAGCATGAATATGCGATTAGTGCTCCCGCTCATAGCACTAATATGTAAACATCATGTAGGCTTTACATGTAGCCTACACAGAGTTTTTTTAATTCTCGGGATCAGTGAAAAGTAATCTTGAACAGTTTACTGATGTTACGAGTGCACTTGAAGTACATATCTCAGACTGACAGGAGTGAGGTGTTAGGAAGCTAATGATTATAACTGATCTGTAAAGATACAGTTCAAAGCAGTTTGGGTGTGACAAGTGTGTTCTATTATCTGAGGCAGAATGGCACATTTACTGTACACTCTTAAGACCATTCACCCCTGGTATATTACTTGGTTGTCAATGATGTGAATCACAAATCCATAGCCCCTATCTCAATCCAGCCATACTCATCTCCTTTTCTCATTTTGCACATGGGGTTGGGATGTCACTTCAGCAGTGACAATCATCTCGAGTCAAGGTTTACACCACCAGGTGTGTAGCCCTGCTGCTGAAGTTCATTCATGCCACTCACTCGCACACACTCTCTCACCTACAGCCAATTTAGAGTGACCAATCCACCTACTGCATGTCTTTGGAATGTGGGAGGAAACCAGAGCATCCAGAGGAAACTCACATGACTGCAGGGAGAACTTGCAGACTCTGCACAGAAGACACCCCTGCCAAGAATCAAATCAGAGAACCTCTTGCTGCGAGGCAACAGTGCTAACCAATGCATCACCACAGCCACCCATAGCCCCTATATGTCACATATAAATTGGTTGCAGTGGGTAGTACTATATGCCTGTTCACCAAAGATGGGTCAGAAAGTAGGGGTGAAATGAAGTAATTGGTGACCTACTCTCTTTTCTGGCAGTGAGGAGGTTTCAGAAGCATATGAATTACACCTATATAAACAGAGGTAGAGTGACAAACACTTATCATGCATGGAAGTGGCTGTGATGAGCATTGTACATCTTTTTATGTCATGTCATTTGAGTCTGGAAATCTGATCAAATCACTCACAAGATATCTTGTCTCTGTACTGGAGCCCAATTCACCCCTTAGTGCAGACAGCTGCAATACTCAGCATGCTTAGAAGTTGCAGGACTCGTCCAGCAAAAGGTTGCATCTGATATCAGCTGGCAATTAATTGATTTGGTTTCCAGTGAGCTGATGCTGTGGTGAAGTTAAAAACCTAAGGAACTGAGTAGGAGGTCATGGTACACAGTACTTGGAAGTAAGTAAATAAAATAACATTTTAAGGTACTAGAATAGAAGATGAGCTTTTTTTCTGAAAGTAGGTAATCAGCACAAAAATGATGCAACTTTTTTGTTTGATATTCTTAATCCTTTATGTTGCAGAGGAACTTATACAGCTGTATAAGATGCTAAGAAATAAATTGGTATGACTAAGGTAGAATCATACTTCTCAAACTCTTACAGCAATAAATCTGGACAAAGCCATAAATAAAACTGGGACAAAGGCCCAAAAATAGGGACAGTTTTTAAATATTGTTCTTAGAAAGTCAGAAAGTTGATAGAATAACAGGTTTTACATTAGCATGGATTTTCTAAAGGGTAGGAAGTCTGAAACTTAAAAGCATGTCATTATTTTCTAACTTCAGTCTTTAATGATTTGCCACTGATTTGCCAGAAAACCACAATTTTATGAAAAATGAACCAAAAATATGAGGCAAAAATCTGGATATTCTGTGAAAATCTGTACAGTTCAGAGGTGTGGGTGTGATTAAGGGCAAATATGTAAAAAGACAATAGCTGCGCTTGGGAAACCACCACTTAAAACTAAAGTGAGACAAGTAAAGCATTGCTTGTTTTTGTCTTTTTTTCAGGCAAATAAGTCTGAAGATAAATTTAGGTGATACAAAAGTATATTTATAAAGCATATATTTTTGCTTTTATTTTTATTGTTAAGATGCTGCATGTATTTTAACAAATGTGAGTAAAAACTGAGTTTAGAGCAAAATCTTTATAAAATCTCCTTAGCTGCAAAGCATTCAGTTCATTTTGAAAGAGTTTCATCATAAGAGCCACATGGAATGGTTACATTTTCCATTCACCTCTCTCCACATTTCTAACCACTGCATGTCACTCGACACATAGAGCAACAAAGTACATTAGCATTCTTCAATGTACAAAGATCCACCAGTCAAGGGGAAGGCCAAAGCCACTAACCTTTGTTCAGTTGGCACTCTTCAGAGCGAATTAACCCTAAAGTTAAGACAACGCAAATACAAAAGCTCTACGTTTACTTTAAACAAATTATATGACTTCATAGCTGCAGTCAGACATCAGAAGTAATGATTTGTTATCTGTCCTTCTTTGAATTTTCTTTATTGAGTTACTGAATCATCCCTGTAAAGGGAGCTTTGATTTCTATGATATAGCACACATCATAAATAATTAAATACTGTTACCATAGATACTAAACTCTTGTTAGTCAGTATTTTTAGAACAGTAAGTTAGAATAGCAAAAAGTAATTTAGTTCTAAAAAGTCAGAAAAGTGTAATATTTCATCTCTTCACTAATCAAAATTTATACTAGATTTTGAAACACTGAACACAAAAAAATAAAAAACTCTTAAAAATGTATGCTACAAGGATTCCACATATTTCCTTTTGTGTAGTACAAAGATATTGGGTGCTTTCTAAAAGTAATAATTTGCCTTTAAATACAACCACAGTAACAGATAACACTTCCAGAAACTGAAAGTGAAACTGTATTCTCGGCCAAACCTACTTACTTGGTGGGGATTATTAAGGAGTAGAAAGTACAAACCGTGCAGCAGTGAAGTTGGCAGGGATATCAAGGCAGTGAAATCTTTTTTTTTAATTCCTGGATTATAAACCAGAGCTAACTCTGTCCCAAAAATAATGCCTCTGTTTCAAGAAGAGAATGAGCAAGATTCCAGCTTCTTCTCTAAGTTTGTCAGATGGGTAAACAAAATGTTTATCCCAGATACTTCCATAAACCATCCTTCAAGTACAAAGAATGCATCACCGTTAATAGCTGCAGAAGAAAATTTAAGTGAAATCCTTTCTGAGTTCCTGGATAGAGAGGTGTGTATTCCAAGGAGCGATACCAGAAAGGCAGTACTTAATGTAATCCCAAAAATGCAAGATGTGCTTAAAGCAGTGAACACACTGGATCCCCGATTCAGCTCTGTGTTAGTCAACTCTGGAAGTTACAGTGACAAGCTGCAGGTGTCTGATCCAGATGAATTTGATTTTCTAGTACCACTAAAGTATTTTCCAGAACTTGTTCCACCATTTTTACTAGAACATCTTACAAAGAGTGATACTGTACCATTGATTGTTTTCCCGCTTTTTGCTGAAACAGCCAGTCTTTTCTTTTGGGAAGCAGAAGATGTCGCTGACCATTTAAGTGCAAATGTATATATTGTAAACCCTTCTAAGGTTATGTGCATTTTTAAGAAGTACGTACAAACAGCCGTGCAGTGTCTGGAACTGACAGGTAAGGCTGATGGGACATACTGCTGGGTATCTCAAGAAAGATACATTATGGAATGACAGTGTTCAGTTTCAGTAGCTTTCTTTTTGTCTGTTACTATTTTTTCAAAATCCTACACTAGTGAAAGACAATTTTAGTGGATGTATATACTTTCTGTTGCTTCAGCGATCAAGTAACATTTCAGACACCACCACAAGTATAATATCACCATAAAGTCATGGTTATAAATGTGCAGAGGAAAGAGTTCAGCATCATCTTCCCTACTCATGGTTATATAAAGAAATGTATGGTTTTCAGTAAACCAGATCTCCTACACAAAAATAATGGTAGGACAGGGGAAAAGCATAGAAGGTGGTTACTGGCCTACTGCAATATGTAGACATGACTGACATGAAAAAAATGTATAATATTATAAAGAAATTATATATGCGTGCATATGTGTGTTTGTCTATGTCACTGCATATATGAGTGCATCACTAAAGCTTGATATGCAGAGACAACAGTCATTACACTGATTTCTGAAGATCAAGTCTAACTTTAACTGACCAATAAGTGGCTAAAACTATAACAATTTCAAATGTTCTCTGTGCTTGGCTAACTGAAAAAAAAAGCCCCCAAAAAACTAACTGTAACATCAGACATACTTTGAATAGTGATAATATAAGGGGAAGGGTTTTTCATTAGATAATCTGTAGGGGTGGGATTAGGGGAGGGTTTAACACACATCAGCAAAGATGGACAATGGGAGGTTTGCCTTACCTTAAACCTCACCCTACCCTGCCTCTAACTCCAACCCTACAAATTATCTTAGGCAAATCTCTTTCCCTTACAGCACCACTACACAACACACTATATGGATTGGTAGTGGAACACTGTTCTACCTCATTTAACAAATAAAAGTAAATAAATACATTCATAACTAGATACATTTTTGGTGTTGTCTACAATGCTATTTGAAATAATTTTCTTATTTATTTGAATTTCTTGTTCAGGGTTTAGCACTGATTCAAATGGACCATTTGCAGGTCAACTCAGAAAAAATAATATCAAAAAGACACATAGTGGTCATCCAACAGCAGCTAAAATAAAAAAGGTTAATATGAAGACTAACAAATATTGTACAACCGCAATAAATATGGGAGAGATAAATTGATGTATTTAATAGCAATAATGGAATGTACAATATATTTACAGTTACTAAGGGGAAGAGAGTAATGGACAGGTATGGGAGGGAATTTAGAAAGGGGGGAGGGTGGAAGATTAGGGAGAATACAGGGGTGCAATGGGAATTTAAAAAAATAGTGGAAATAATTTGTAGACTAGTGTAGAATCATTGGAAATTATGTACATTAGGTGAATCATTGAGTATTATCGGTGAGATTTTATTTAATTTGGAGTAAAACTAGAGGAAGGATTGTATGTTTTTTAGATGGAGGATAATGACTCCCACAGTTTGGCACCTTTGCTTTAGAAGGCATGATCAGCAGAGTATAGTTGGTTATAAAGGCGAAGAAGGCTGGTTCCAGAACAGGGGAGGAAACAAGAATTACATGACAAGGATGTAGCTAGGTGTCAGCTTTCCAGAGCAGACAGTATTGGTTTTGGAGCTTGTGGAGAAGTGAGCCAACAAGAAGTTGTAACCTGTGCTTCACAGGAAGTCACATGGACAGTGTGAGGCAATGGTGTTCTGTAAGAGGGAGGATGCCTGGGAATTCACATATTTGTCTGGACAGTGTTTTCTGAAGCAGTAGAGATTGTTTGATGGAGTATTTTAATTGAGCTTTTAGAACACTCTTGTCTATGCAAATTCTTCTTTGAGAAGAGGAAGTGGAAGATCTTTGTAGCACATAGAAAAGTTTTTTTAAAAGTGTTTCTTTTGTGATATAAATGGGATAATAAAAGCTTAGCTGGGCATTGAGAGCGAAAGTCATGAGTTAATGCTATGTGGGCTTGGTTGTTGTGAGTATTGAATAGTTGGGGGAAATCAGTTTTAGTTTTTGTTTCATCCCAGATATGATTGTGTTTTTTTTTTTTTAGATTGAGAAAATATTTGTTGCTTAGAGCCAGTGGCATTGTTGATTATGGTCTTCCTCTAGTTGAGATTTATTACTGGATTGGAAAGAGGAGGCTATGTAAATTACCTACTCATCAGAGTATAGAATGAAGGTTGTAATAGAAAAGTTAAATGGGAGTTTGTTAATAAAAGTAGAGAAGAGGAAAGGAAATAGAACAGATCCTTGAAGGGAGATGGCAAACGAGGGTGGGAGAGTAAGCACTGAAAGATAGGAGACCAATCAAAATTGCGTGGTGCTTGTTTTAGTGCAGTTACATTTTGGGAGATACAACTAAAAGCAGAGGTTAGGTTGGGAACCATTTTGGAGTATGGATGGGTGATAGAGAACATTATTGCTGAGTGGTCATTTAATAAAGGAGCAAGAATCCTGATGAAAGAAATTTGAATGGCGATGTTGGTACTAATTAGGTCAGCTAGGCTGTGTCTGTTGGCTCTGAATTTGAGTCTGTGGGACTAGTGACTATCTGGATGACATAATGTTCTAAGAGGAAGAATGAATATCATTATTTGAGTGTTCTCAGACATTTTTATTGAAATCTCTCAGAATTAATAGATTTTTGTATGGCTTACAGACTTCTAGAGACCCACAATGAGGTTTATAAATTTACCTGAGTTGCAGGAATGTACTATATGAGTAATTACAATAATAAAGGAAGATGAGTTGTGGGGAGGAAGTCCAGCAAAGAACCAGTTAGGACCTTGATCATCGATAGAGATGGCTGCAGTTCAAGATTATTTTTAAAAATTTACAGTTCTACAGGTCGCCAAAAAGAAAGCAGATTTATAGAATTCAAGCACGCTATCAGCACAAACTGTAGCGGTCCTTAAGCTAGAACACTGCCAGTGTGGTACAGTAGAGATTAAAATGACATGAGCCAGGTAACAGTAATGTTGCGATAGCAAAATAAAAAAAAAAGCTGCAGTACAAATTAAAACAACAGCAGTAATGAGCCATACAACATTCACTTAAATGGCGGCCACACTACGGTTGGAGTGGAATGGAGCTGCAGCAGTCGCTACATTGGGCTATTTGAAAATGGCGCCCAGAGCAGCAGTGTAATTAGTAAGCTCTGTTATGTATTAGGGGAGTGGTTAGCTTAATTCACCTGAGTTCTGGAACCAAAGCCGAGATTGCGTTGAGAAGGCTACCAAAACCTATCAGGCAGTCTAGCTTTTATTTGTTCAAAATGCAGGTGGATTTCATCTGTGTCACACTAGGTTTCAGAAATGTAGAGTAAAGTCCAAAGTGAGGGAAGTTCAGGAGTGGAGATGGTAAAAAAAGCAACAACTACTGGGTAAAAATAACTGCTAATGCTAATAGTAGATAACAACTAATAAATTTCTACAGAGTTTTTTTGGGGTGGGGGGGTAGCAACCTTAGCTCTATTCTACTGTGCCTATCATTTACTGTAGGGTTTTGTATAGTTTTGGTTTAATTACGATACTGAGTATGCGACATATTCCAGCTCCAAGTAGTGTGCATGCACTAGACTACAATAGGATATTTTGCATGCATTTAGGATAACATACACTGATTTTGGTATAGGGTCCTGGAGTGGTTGAAAGACACCTGCTGAGGGGTCTTGAAGTGAGCCAAAGTTACTGTTGGGGCAGCTGGCAGCAAATCAATCCTGGGGCCAGGTTTATACACTTTACAGCACACTGTATTTGTTGCATATGTACAGACAGATATATGCCAAAAGGGGGCATTGTATTTAATGACTGCCCTAAGGAGGGCTGAGTAAAGCTGGACAATGACATTCCTAGATCTAGACACAATCCTTTTTTTTTCTAAACTATGCAATATAGAAGGACATTCTTACAACAATGGACACACATTGATCAAACGTTAGGTCACTGTCCACATACGTTCTCAAATATCGAACAACTGGATCAACTTGTTAATGTGGTAGTTCTCTGGGATAGATGATGACTTCCCAAAGGCTACAATAATGCATTTTTTGGCATTTAGTTTCAGTCCATGATTTGAGCACTAGTTAGTTATTTGGGACAAACTTTCCTGCAGGATGGCAAAGTAATTTGGAGATTCAATAACCAGTCCTAGCTTGCACTCATCTGCAAACTTAGTCAGTCAGAGCTATTTGGTATTTTTTTTTCTTCAGAAAAGAAGATATCAAACAGGAGGGGTCCCTTCCAAGGAACCCTGAATGACTCCACTGGTAACTGTTTTCTTTGTGGAGGTAACTTACCGTTTTGATTTCCTGCATCCTATTTGTGAGCCAGCTGGCAACTCAGCAGGTAACATAAGGGTTTATTCCCAGTTAATTTAGTTTTTCTACAATGCCTGAATGGTGAATTAAGTCAAAAGGTTTGGCCAGGGCAGTATGTTGTGTGCAGTGTTTTGCCTTTATCCATTGCTTTGATGACCTTTTCAAAAACAATCTTCCTGGAGGAGTAAGCATGACCTGTCCTTGATTAATCCAAACTGAGACAGGCCCATTGTTTGGAGGTTCCCTATGTTCTTATTGATTAGTTCAATGACAATTCTTCCCATGACTTTATGTATGAAACTGGTCAGACCTATGCTTCTATAATTGCCTGGGTTTGTGGAAAGTCCTCCTTTATGTAGGGAATGACTGTAGCTGCTCTCCATAAGCTTGGAACAATACCTAGTATCACACTTTCTTTTCACCTATCTATCCAAACCCTCACAAAAGTGCATTCAGAAATAAACACAGCTCCCTGTCATTTTACAGAACATTTGCTCCAAGCCTTTACTCACCACAAAACATGTTATACATCAAGGAGTGCAATCCTAACTTATCACAAAACTGTACAAGCCCTCAGCTCTCACAAAACCTTTCACATTTTTGCAATTCTCCTCATACCCCATACATCCGCTCACTCTTCTCTTTCATCTGCAGTGCTCATTATTTAAATTTTAATACTACTTCCCATAATCCTGCTCACAAATGTATCCCTTTTACATACATACCTCTTACTGTTTCCAAACTCCAAACCCCTATGTCATAAAACAAAACAAAACATTTTAAACCGATACAGTCTCCCTTACCCTACCACATATTTTGACCTCCAAAAACACATCTGTCTAAATACTAATGCTTTGCTAAGAAAATTTCACTACAAATTTAAATTCAAATATGAATGTTTACTCTCAACAAACACTTTATATCAAACCTTATCAAAACTGAACCTAAATGATGACATACACCCAAACCCTGGTCATCTAATACATACACAAGACTCACCTGCCCCACAAAAAAACAGATTCATCTCCATTCTCTACCACAAAGGCACAAGCAAGTTTACAATTCCTCAGTATGAATCTTAGAAGCATGTGCAACAAAATATCATGTATTCATGCAGATGTTGTCCTATGTTGCCCAAATACATTAGTCAATACAGGAGCTTGGCTAAAGCCAGATATAAAAAGAAGTGTCACAAGAATGGATAGAAAAAACAAAAAGTCTGTCAAGGTAGCCATTTTTAAAGAACCTTGAAATGGCTCCCCATCATAACCGCATTCCTCAATTTCACATCAAGAAAATATTCATCTCTCAGCTAAAGCTTAGCAGTAAAAACAACAATTGCACAGCAGTCTTATACATATCCCCTAGTAACAATATTAGCACTGCCAAAGAAATCTTCTACTGGATATCCACAAGCATAAGCCATAAAACAATCATACTGGGAGTCCACAACAATGGCTGGCAACTAATTTGTACACACACCCTATATATGCAATGAACCTGTATAATTTTACTTAGGTCCTTAGTAGACCAACTAGGCTTAAACAAAAATACCAATAGAGAACCTACATTGGATTGGTGTCTCACTCATCTCCAAATGAAGTAACCACCAGTAGTTTTCAACCATGCACCATCAATGACCATCTTCTTACCTCTGCTATAAGGCAAGGTCCGCTCTAACACTGCTACTCTTTTTATACACATATAGCCATTTTCTAATCCATTCTCCTATTTTGGGATACAACCAGTACACAATAATTTTCTTACCAAGCTCCTTTGAGATGCAGTGCCATAGACCTTGCCAAAGTTTAGGTATACTATATGCAAAGGATTCCACTTGTCCACCTCAAGAGTGACATTATCATGCAAATGAATTATGACAGACTACTAAAGACAGGCGGTATACTATCTGCCGGAGAGCTGAATCAAGGAACTTCCACTGGCCTGTGGCACAGAATCTTCTCCATGATCATGATGAAATTTGTTTTCAAACTAGGTTATACAATACTCCATATTTTTATTTTTGCAGAGGATGCAGTATATGAGATGTGTTAGTTGAGTTATTTTTCTTTGGAGTATCACATCCCTCCCCTATTCCTTCAGAACTGTTTGGACACCACCCCATGTGGTTAATTTTACATGTTCTGTGATTATTTCCTTTTGTTTTGTAAAATTAATAAAATTAAATTCGATATTAGAGGTAACTATAATTGTAATACTTAAACTGTAGTCTATGCTATTAAATGTCCTTGTGACCTGTTTTACATTGGTGCAACTAAAAGAAATTTCCTTTTAAGACTTAGGCAACATACACATGATATTAAATATGTTAAAGTTGATAGTCCTTTGGGTGAACATTTTTCAGTCTGCCTCAGTATTACTCTATTTCATCTGCTTGTATATTATTAAAATTACTATTCCAGGTTTTCACTCCTATTTATTATTATATAAGGTGTGATGCCCCATCAATGGCAACAATAATCAAGGAGCCTCAATCCTCACCACTGGCACCAGTAGTGGATGTATACTGGGAGGATGACAAGTACACACACAATATTTCCTGATGCAGCTCTCTGCAGCTAGTGCAATTTCCCTTAAGGGCAAACAGAGACCATAGTCAGTCTGGGACTAGGTTCTCCCTCTTTCTCCAGATCCCCAGTAAGGCTCCCCACTGACACAGCTATAAAGCTGAGATCCCAGGTGAGTGGCCAAGCCTAGACCTCCAGCACCCCCTCTGTCCAACCAGTGTTTTGTGTCCTTGCCCAAGTAGCTGGTACACACACACTTTGAGGTTTGATTTATACACACACACACACACACACACACACACACACACACACACACACACACACACACACCTGGGAAAGGCTGGCACAGGTTTACTAGCTATGCCCCCTTCTGCCCATGCTATAAGGTAGTTATCACTGCCACCAGCCATGTCCTTAGCAGCTACTTTAATGCCCTTAACAAAGGGTGTCAAATTTTACTATGTAATGTTACCATCAATACAATTGGTAGTTTGACCAAGAGAAAGGCTATTAGGAGTGGCCCACACTGTCACCAAATAAATATGTAAGTACTCTAAGAACTTAAATATGTCTCACAAATATTAGCCACAATGAAAGGTTTTAATATATTTAATAATAAATAATAAAAGAACAAGAAAATACCCAGTATATAATCACAGTTACATTAGAGTTCAAAATCACAGGAAAAACAACATTGCAGGACAGTCTCAAATAAATAAAGAAAACATCTAAACTATACTTCACTATATTCCTGACTGTATTTAAAAGAGTTATTCTGTTCCCTAAACTTACTTACAGAGCAACAAGCAGATGTGGTGAATGGGTCTTCCAGCTGATGCTGTCAGTTCAAAGACAAAATGCAAAATGCTCAGTCTCTCAGGCAGTTCTTAAATTAATATCTGAAATATTGTTGCTGGGATAGCTTGCAGGATGACATCACTTCTTGTCATCTGACTCTATCCCAGGTAAAACCCCCAGTGATGCAGCTGGTAGCATTTAGCATCTACCTGTGAAAATACATAAACAAGGCATTTTCTTATATCTAAGGCAGATCCTGGAAGTCATAAAACAATAAAACACTTGCAAGACAATGCAGAGAACCTCTAGTTCTAGACATTGCATCTGTCACTGCACTGAAACTGAAAGATAACATCCTTTTATTATGTGGTCATAAAGTAATTTTAATTTTCAACTATTTTTCTGAAGTTAACCTCTAGTGTTCCAGTTTCCATTGTTAAAATATACACATTGAAACAGTTACAATAGTGTATACACATATGCCTGCAACCCTAGGCTCCATCTTAGTAACTTGGCATGTTGCTGACTGGCTCGATGTACGCATGTTAAGGAATTGTGGTCTGTAACTTTAATGAATTTCCTTCCATACAGATAAAGCTGATGTTTCTGCAGTGTCCACACTATGGCTAGACATTCCTTTTCTACAGCTGCATAGCATTCCTCCCTGGGTTGGAGCCTATGACTGATATATACTACTGGGTACTCATCTCCCTCTGAGGAAACCTGGCTGAGTACAGCCCCCACCCCATAGTTTGAAGCATCCACCTGCACAATAAATTATTTGCTGTAATCTGGACTGGCTAACACAGGGGGTCCTCCCAAAGCCCCTTTAAGCTTCTGGAATGTCTGCTCACATGCTGTGGTTTACAGTAACTTATCTGGCTTGTTTTTTCTTGTCAGATCTGTGAGGGGAACAGCTGTGGTACTATAATTGAGGACAAACTTTCTGTAGTACTTTGCTATCCCTAAGACTGCCCTCACCTGCTTTGTACTGCAAATACTTAGGACCAGTGCTTCACTATCAGGGTAAGGTTTCATCATGTTCACATGGTAAAGTTTGTGCCCCTGCCTCCTGCCTAGCAGTTCTACCATGTAGTTAAGATCACTGACCTTCCTTACCTGTTTGAAGGGTCCCACCCAAGCTGCCTGCAGCTTGTTGTGTCTGACAGGAATGAGAACCATAACCTGCTACCCCACAGCATACTCTTTGACATGAGCATTCCTGCCATACCAGACCTTTTTCTGCTGTTGGGCTTCTGCCAGGTTTTCCTGGGCCAAGCCCATGAGTTATCTGAGCCTTTTCCTGAGGTTTAGACATATTCCACAACAGACTCCTTGTGCAATTCACACTCACTCTCCCACTTATCTCAAATCAAATCTAGAGGTCCCCTCACTCCATGACCATACAGTAACTCAAAGGGTGAAAAACCTGTGGATTCCTGGGGCACCTCTCTGTAAGCAAACAACAGATGGGGCAAATATTTGCCCCACTCCATCTTAAACTGGTCTGCAATTGCCCGTAGCATGTTTTTTAGAGTAGAGTTTAACCTCTCAATAAAGTCATTTTAATTTTCAGCTATTTTACTGAAGTTAACTTCTGGTGTTCCAGTTTCCATTGTTAAAATATATACATCTAAACAGTTACAATAGTGTATGCACATTTTTGTCCTTTTTCCAGTAGGACATGCTGTGGTTACACTGTTAAGCTCAGTACTGTACAAACCCTGTTCAACACACACTTTTGTACCAGAAGTTTGATATACGCATAACATACAGTTCTAATACATTTGTGACACAAGCATATGAATCATGTTGATATTCACAAATGACACGTAATTATTTATAAAATTTCAGATAGCTGGGCTGGCAGTATTTCCTTTCATGACATAAAGTTTGAAGGAAGTTATCTGTATTTTAAAATATGGTACTTTAAATTCATTTGGCTTAAATAAGGATATTAATTGAAAATTATATTTTTTAATTGATTGTGTTTTTAATGGTGAAAAGTTTTTTTTTTAATGTGTATTTATTTTTATCTCTTCCTGCTATCACTTCATTGAAGGCTTCTTGCTGAGGTGCTAGAACTGATGTTCTAATGGATTTTTATTAAATGTGTTTCTGTAATTGTCTTTTTGCTTTTCCATGATCTTGCCTAGAATGGAAAAGAGATTGATGGTTTATAATGCCAAAGTCCTTTTTTGGGGGCGGCAGCAGTGGGGCAGTGGTTAGCATTGCCACCTCACAACAAGAGGTTGTCCAGTTCAATCCTCAGCTGGGGTGCCTTCTGTGAGGAGTCTGCATGTCCTCCCTGTTGTCACATGGGTTTTCTCTGGGTGCTCCGATTTCCTCCCACATCCCAAAGACATGCTGTAGGTGGATTGGACAGGCTAAATTTGCCCTAGGTGTATGTGTGTGCCTTCTGTGGAAGGTTGGGTGCTGGGCTGGCAATTTGACACCATAAAACTCCACTGCCAATCATGAGCAGACAGGTGGTCTGCTGTGGCGCCCCCTAGCAGGGAGAAGAAAAAGTGCCAAAATCCTTTTTAGATTACAACATGAGACCCAGTGTCTCCAGTCATTAGTTTTTCATTTCCATATCACTTACTTTGCAGGGGTATGAAGTTCTGCCAATGGTTCAGTGATAACCACTGTCAACAGTTTTAACACCCTGGTATATAAGTACCTATCAAAGAATCCTGACTATCTGTTACTTTTCTAGTCAGTCTTCCATTTATCCATGTGTCCTGTCCATACCTGCTACATCTTCCCATCTTGGCATGCTACCCTGATACTCCTGTGTCAATGCAAGCTGAAGAATTCACTCAGAAATGTTGCCCAATATGCTGTATTTCTCTATTTTTCCCTGATTCTGACAAAGTGACAGGCAATTACTGTACTCTTCAGCAATGTAGATGAAAATGTTATCTGTCTCCCAGTCTACTATCCATCTTATTTTTCATCTATCTGTCTTGTTCTTTGGGGATTCTGCGATTAGCTGAATGAGCTTTGCTGCCTATTTAAGCATCTTCCTCGCAGGATTTCAGCTTGTTCCCTAGTTTTAATCCTTCTGCAGGCATTTCTTTTTATTAATATCCTGTTGTCCCTCATGTCAGCCAAGATGGTTGTTTCCTCTTAATTCAGTTCTTACATTACCTGTTAATTTATTTCCATTCATTGTTCAATCTTTAATGCAGTCCAACAGTTCTTTCACTCTCTCAGTTCTTGCCACCATATTACTTTATCTATCTTATCACCACATCTCTCAGCTGATTACTCTCTTAAAATCCTACATCTGTTTTTTGGCCACATTTCTTTTTTACTACAGTCATGGTAAACCACGCACAATGCCACTACTGCTGTTTTCCAGCAGCTTTTAATTAAACTAGTGTCATACCCTCTGCACTATGTAGCACTAGTTAAATGCTGTTCCCATTCCTGGTTTGGCACCTCAAACTGCTTGAAATAAGCTTTTTCCTAAGCTACTATAGCTACTGTGTGGGCCCTACTATTAGAGAAGTCCAAGAATAAGGCTTTAATTCATAGAGAGAAGTCTGTGCAAGCAGATGCAATTAAATGCATCAAGTACAAATTAAGCCACGAGAAATGGATAGATGCACTGTGACAGCAGTAACAGGATGTATTTCAGTAGAACCTGCTTTGTGATGGTATGTACTTTCACAAGAACAATAAATACTAATGCCTTGTTTCTGTCTTCATTCAAAAGATCACATTACAGTTTGCAACCATGACCAAGGTACACCAGCTTTGACTCTTGCCATACAGCAAGGTAAAACCAAAACGAAAGTTGATCTTGTGCCATTCGTCAAGCATCCATATTGCTTCTGGCACTTAGCATGGCCTAGGGAAGGATCCAAGTGGCCGAGTGCTGAAAAGATTGATGAATGCAAAATGATGGGTGTGGATCTTGTAGCCAAGGATACTGTATTGTGGAGGTAAGTTAAATCTTAAAAGAGAATGTCCACATTTGGAAATTATTGCTGCAAATTCAAAGGAAAGTAAATTAGGAAAATCACTGTATTTCGTATAAAATGGTTCATAGGTTCATACTAGGCTATCTGCCCTAGGGAATTTATAAGCCTAGCCAGAGTGTGTTTGGCTTTCGCCACCCATTTTAAATTAATTTTGCTATGCCCTTTTTCGAGGTTAGTATACTCTGTCTGTATAACAGTGACACAGAAGTGATACCCGGGGTAAATCTATGATCTCCCACCCACTCATCAAGATTCCTCTTGAAGAGAGTCAATGAGGGACTCTGCCTAACCTGGACTGGGATTTTATTCCAGAGTGAAGGGAGCCTCTGGATTATGAATCTGTCCCTCTAGCATGTCCTATTTATTTCAGTGCTGAGGTTCAAGTCTCTCAAGCGCGTAGCTCGATGGGATTTGGATTTTCTGAGGTGCAGCATGTCCATTAATTCCGGGTTGGATATGGCTTTATACATCAGGCACAGATCGCCTCTGAGCAGGCAGTATGCCACTGAATAGAGCTGGAGTTTCTTTAACCGGGCAGCATATGGCATCTGTTTGAGCCCTTTGATCCTCTTGGTGAGGTACTTTTGGGGTCTTTCCAGTTGCTGCAGGTGTCTGGTAAGGTACATCCCAAAAGGGGCATTGTACTGAATTATGGACCAGATGAGGGATGAGGAAAGAGGCACAATGAACTCCCCTGATCTAGATGTGAATCCCTTCATGATTAGGTGGGCTATATAAAATGTTTTTCTAACCACTTTGGCCACGTGGATGTCAAAATGAGAGATTGCTATCAACTTGGGTCCCCAGGTCCCTAATTACTTCTTCTGTACTTAATGGGTTACACCCTATGTGGTAATTTGTGGGCACTTTGTTTTTGTCAAAGGGGATGACTATACACTTTTTGGCGTTTAGCTTGAGGCCATGGCTCTGGCACCAGTTGTCTGTTTCTATGAGACCCTTTTGGAGGATGCTTGTGTCAGCTGGAGAGTCAATTATGGCACCCAGTTTGCAGTCATCTGTGAACTTGGTCAGCCACAGTCCTTCCATGTTGGCCTGTACCTCCGAGTAATATATACCAAACAAGAAAGGTCCCAGGACTGAGCCTTGTGGGACGCCACTTGTAACTGGTTTGGAGTCTGACATGGCTCCAGCAATTCTAACCATGTGGGTTCTGTCCTTGAGCCAGTTTGCAACCCATCTAGTGACATAGGGGTTTATATTTAAGCTGGTGAGCTTATCTATAATGCCCGAGTGGGGTATTGTATCGAAGGCTTTTGCGAGGTCCATGTAGGCTGTGTGGACCACCTTCCCCTCATCAATGGCCTTGGTGACTTTTTCAAAGAAATCGACCAGGTTTAAAAGGCAGGATCTGCCCTTAACAAAGCCGAACTGGGTAGGATCCAGTGTCTGTAGGTCCCCAATATCTTTATTCATGAGGTCCATGATGATCCTTTCCATAGCTTTGCAGACCAAGCTAGTCAGGCTTATGGGGCAATAGTTTCCAGGATCCGTTGAGGCACCACCTTTGTAGAGAGGAACCACTGTTGCTGTACGCCACTCTTTGGGTACATATCCTGTAGTAAGGCTGAGACTGAACAGTAGTTTTATGTTTGGGTTTAGCTCTTCTTGAAGTTCATGTAGGATGCAGCCTGGGACACCGTCTGGTCCCATTGATGCTGTGTTTTTTGCTTTGGAGAGGGCGGCTCTTACCTGAGCATCTGAGATGTCAGGGGCAGCACTCTGCTGGGATAGATATGTGCCCTTTGGTGGGGGAGTTTGCACTGAACCTGTCAGCTAGGATGTTGGCAATGTCTGTGGGTTCGGTGTATTTTTTGTCATTTTGGACTAATTCTGGGCATATCTGGGAATTCCCACCCATGTTCCTAACATAACTAAAGAAAGCCTTGTGATTATCCTTACTGTCCTGTGCAATTTTTCTCTCGAAGCTGGCCTTAGACGATTTTATGAGTGCCCGTAGTTTTTTGCTAATACTGATCAGAGATGCCTTCCCTTTTTAGGACTTTGCTCTATCATGTAGTAGCTTCCTCCTTCTATTGTATAGTATGTTTATGGCTGGGGTCCACCAGACAGGACGTCTGCCTTTGGAGGATTGGGTCTTGGTTATATTTGGGATTGCATGATCCATGCATTCCTGAAGGTATTCATAGAATGCGTTTATAAAGGATTCTGCGGTCTGGGACGTATTTTCCACAGGCCCGGGGGCTTTGAAGGATTCCACCTCAGTTTTGAGGAGTGTGAAATTTGTTTTAGAGAAGTTTTTCACTGTGGTTTTCTGGGCAGGGAGTGGGGTCGGGATGTGAATATCCAGTGAGATTAGTTTACGGTCTGATCCTACCAGTGAGGGATACACTTCTGGTCTGGAGCATAGAGTCCCCATGTTGGTGATGATCAGGTCCAGTATGTTTTCCCCTCTTGTGGGGTGGTAACAAGTTGTTCCATAGCATTTGAGTTTATAAATTCTAGGAACCTTTGGGCTAGGGTGTTGGAGCTAGAGTAATGCTCCCAGTCTATGTTTGGGTAGTTGAAATTGCCCAATATAATGGTGTTTGGAGAGACCTTCATATTTTCCAGTGTTCTCAGGAAGGCTGAATGGGGTTCCTGGGTTTAGGAGGGTGGTCTGTAGCAGGCTACAAACTGGAAGGCAGTTTTACCCACTGTTAGTTGCACATGGATAGTCTCTGATGCTTTGTGCTGTGCCACCAACCTGGAGGTGTGGGCATCTTTGACGAATATTGATACTCCCCCTCCTTTTGTGGTTCGGTCCAAGTTTTGGGGCCGAAAAGCATGGTATGAGGTATAACCTGGTAGTGCTGGGGTGCTCTCGGGAGCCTTGAACCAGGTTTCTTTTACTGCACAGATATCGATGTTCTCCATGCTAAGGAGAGTTTCGAGTGCATGCATCTTGAGGTTTAGACTTCTGGCGTTGAGTAGCATTGCTCTTAGTTTCTTATCCCTTGTGATACCTATGGAGGTGGGTTTGTCTTTTGAGCCTTGCCTAAAAAAGGCACTATGAGGGTAGCAAGAGCCTTTGCCAATATCCGAAAGCCCAGGGGTGACAGGTGCAAGCCATCCCTAGCGAAGCATCGTGGCTTGTCGAGCATGTCATCCCAGGCTGAAAGGCATTGGATCCCCTTTGAATGACACCAATACTTAAGCCAATTGTTGAAATTGATCATCTTGTCTTCATATTGTGTCATCATTCTTGGTGAGGGTAAGATGCTACTCAAGGTCAGGGTCATACCGGCCTGGGCTACATGCTTAGAGAGCTCCTCTATGTCTCTTTTCATGTAGTCCAGGGAGGTACATCTCAGGTCATTCACACCAGCATGGACAATGACTGAGTCATATTTGTACTTGCCTTGGAGTGACCTGAGTGCTTGTGTTATGTGGTGGATCCTAGCACCCGACAGGCAGCTCACCATGACCTTCTCCTTGTTCAGCCTGGTGAGCGGGACGTCAGTGTGCCTGACGATAGAGTCACCTATTACAAGTGTATCAGGTGTGTTGTTTAGCCTTAAGGGCTGTGACTGTTCAGCACACTGGCTTTGTGAGCTATGTGTTGCACATGTTTTGTTTTGGGGTAGCGATTGCTTGGGTGTCTGCTTTGGAGGTCTCTGCTGCTTAGGCAGATTTTTATTTAGAGCCTCCGAGTATGTTTTTGTGTGTTTATGTGTTTGGTTTGCTGTTGTGGTAGGTCTATGTGAGACTGGAATTGTAGTGAGTGTGGTTTCCTTCTCCTGACTGATTATGCCAGTACTGAGTTGATAGAGCTTAGCCTCCAGTTTGGCTATATGGTTGCATTTCTCACATGTGTTGGAATTTGTTGGGAGGAGGAGAGGGTTGTCTGTGTACATGAGGCATTTGTAACATTGCCTCAAGATTCCCAGATTCATCAGCTGGACCAGAGAGGAGATTGACAACTGACCTTTGGACATGCTAGAATAGTATTGGGAATTCCTTTATAATTGAAAAAAAGGGCCAATGGCGAACAAGGTACTGAAGGGGAGTTTGTGAGGGTGTAGTGCTTTTAATTTTTTAGTGCTGACTTATATAATTGCTTTAGTGAGCAAGTACCAGGTAACTTAAATGCAATGTGTTACAGGTAACTTAAATGCAAAAACGACAAACAGTAACTTTCTTTCAAGTGAAACAAGGAAATAAGTACAGTAAGCAATGCAGATATCGCTAGGGATCCACAGAAGCGCTGAAAAGCCACGTTTTAGGTGGAATTAGCATTTCAGGGAAATAACAAGCAAACAAACAACAAGCATACAAACAAAGCTAGATTCAGCAGGCCTGGATCTAGTCTATGCTACAGCAAACAAGGTGTACCAATTTCAGTAAGAAACAGTTCAAATATGCAAGCACTATAAGCCTTTAACCAGAAATTCCCAGCTCAGAAGGGTGGAGTCCAGCCTCTCCTCCCAAAAGAGTGCAGACCACAAACCTTCTTAATGTAAAATAACTGGCCTGAAGCCCATGTGCTTAAACCAGAACAAATACACTTTTAGAATAACAGACACTGAGCCCTCAATCAGCAGTTCCCAACTTAGAAGGATGTAAGCTACCTGTCCTGCCACCACAGTGCAGGCCACAAACCTTCCTAATGTAAAACATCTGGTCTGAAGCCCAAGTGCTTAATCCAAAAGATTTAGAATGATAGCTACACTTTAATCAAGTTACTATCAAGCAGTAATAAATACAATTGAATACTTTAAATAATGCCTAGATTGGTGCTCAAGTTATACAAACAAAGCTAGATTCAGCAGGCCTGGATCTAGTCTATGCTACAGCAAACAAGGTGTACCAATTTCAGTAAGAAGCAGTTCAAATATGCAGGCACTATAAGCCTTTAACCAGAAATTCCCAGCTCAGAAGGGCAGAGTCCAGCCTCTCCTCCCACAAGAGTGCAGACCACGAACTCTCTTAATGTAAAATAACTGGCCTGAAGCCCAAGTGCTTAAACCAGAATTAATACACTTATAGAATAACAGACACTGAGCCCTCAATCAGCAGTTCCCAACTTAGAAGGATATAAGCTACCTGTTCTGCCACTACAGTGCAGACCACAAACCTTCTTAATGTAAACTAATAGATTTAAAATGCGCTCTGGTTGCTTGCAAGTTAACGCACTTGTAGCAAAAAGTTAAATGTTAACAGTATATGAAAAAAGCAAGTGCGAAAACGAGGTGTAAATTCAATAGAAATCCAAGCAAGTTCAAATAAAGCCAGGTTACTTGAAGTTAAGGTAACGATTTATTTAGTAAAGAAACAGACGGATCCGTATCCTCGTATCCTACTGGATTGGTTCCTAATTCTTGTTTTCACAAAGACTTAATTGAACTATTTGATAAACAGGGCTTTGACTTACTAGAGCTTATGATTAAGCATTATAGTTTATGGGTGTCTGACTTGATTAATGATGCTACCTCCTTGGATTTTGAGATTAAACAGCATGAAGAATTTGCTAGGTACCAGTTCGAATATTGTCGTAGTTTCACTAGTATCGACAATTATTTGAACAAGCTTGCATCTAATAAAATCAGGAAATTGGATCGTGATTGTAGAGCATACGAGCTTGGTACAGCATACCCTTTACCAGCTGTGTCTCAAGTGTGGCAGAAACCAAAATCAACAAGTGAGCATAATGTTACTAACTTTGGCAACACTGCTAGACCTATAAATCAAATTAACACTAGTGTACCACCTGAGCTAGATTTAGCAGAAGGTGAAATTCAATATGAGCAACCTATTAGGAGAAGTGAGAGACTACAGAATCGCAGAGCGCAACATACTAATGGTGGCCAACCTAACACCTCGGGCTACCCTCAGGGTTTTCAGGATGCCAATCGCTTGGGCGCGATTCCCAAGCAACGGAACAACTACCTGCCCAATCAGGGGTTCCCACAGAGGCATCAACTACGAAGGCCTTGACAACATTAATTGGCAGTGTTGATGGACAATACAATACATCACACAAAGACAGTGATGCTAGATTGGTGTATGCTGACAATTTAGTTAATTCAACTGTACTTAATAATATCAATAATAATACTGATCATGTTTTTCTAGAATCAGAGTTAGATCTTTTATCTTCTGATACGACTATAGGCACTGGGGCCTCCAAGCCTATTATTACTACAAACAGTACAGGTGACTTCTATATTTATAACTTTTCAGATGTTCCAATAAGCAGTGAGTTGGCTGAACTATTGGCTAAAGGACACACTTATGTGCCGCAGCACAAATTTAACTTGGTCAATACAATAGTCGACATTAAGTTATTTTCACGTAAACTAAATTTCAAGTTGATGTTCGGTAATGATTCTAATAACCTTACGAACAACAACTTGAGGGTTGCTAGTACATTCAACCCCCCACTACACCCCACCATTCAATGTTTTGAGAACATATGTGAACTCGATCTAAGGCATTCATTTATACCTTTATATAGGCATGACCAAGATAAGGATGCTAGTCAAGAACTAGACCTGATAGAGTATGTAAGATCACACAATTTACGTATCTGTAAACCAGATAAGGGTGGAGGTGTGGTGATTTTCGACAAAGTCGACTATTTTGACCGTATGACAAACCTTCTAGTTGGGGACGCCTACGTACTGAGTTCTATATCAGAAACTAGGTAGGCTTATAATACCATCAAAACTAACCTTGAGGACATGTTCCATGACGGTTGCATTGACCAAGACCAGTTCAATTATCTGAAGACTGTCCATCCAAGATTTCCATGTATATTTGGAATACCTAAGATACATAAGGGGCTACATGATCCACCTATGCGCCCCTTAGTAGATGGCAGAGGTTCCCCCACGTATACATGTGCCAAGTTAGTTGACAACATCCTACAGAAATACTTAGTACAAGAAAATCAGATCTGTAAGGATTCGTGGTCATTCCTGGCTAAAATATCTGAATTGGAATTTGATGATCAATGTAATTTTCTTACCGTTGACATAAAAGATTTATATACCTGTATACCTTTGAATATAGCTACAGATTGGGCGGCAATATATTTAAAGAAGCACAATGCCTCAACGGTAGAAATAGCTTTAGTTTTAGAATTGTTGGACATGATCCTGTACAACAATTACTTCATGTTAGGGGATAATTTTTACCTCCAAAAAATTGGTGTAGCCATGGGCTCCCCATGTGGGGCTAGCCTAGCGAACATGGTAATGGCACATTGGGAAAGTGAATATATACTCAATAATGCTACATTGATGGGAAAAATTAAGTATTACACCCGCTACCTGGATGATATATTCATTTTGATAAAAGGAGGGGAAACAGACAGTACTCTGCTTTTAGAATACTTTAATACCACTACTGACTTTTTGAATTTTACATCTACATTTAGTAAGGAAGCAATAGCATATTTGGATATATGGTTAACCAAGAGTGTCAACTTAAAGGCTTACTTAGCCAAGATTTATAGGAAGGGTACATATTCTAACTCGCTATTGCACTACAGTAGTTGTCACCCTAGTTATCAGAAAAGATCAGTAATCAAGGGCCAATTGGTAAGGGCCGCCAGAATTACCAGCCTGGATGAAGATTTCATCTGTGAGTGTGAGTTACTTGTCAACATGTTCACACATAGAGGGTACCCGTTGCAACTACTGAATGCCTTAGTCAAAGAAGTTAGTGACAAAAGAAATAGAGGCATTTACCAACCTATTCTGAGTAAACCAGTTGACGCAGAGTGTCAGTTAATACCCAATACTGTACCCAGTTTAACCAACATTGGCAAAGAGCCACCATCAGTCTGTAATTCTAAGTTAATTCTCACTTTTTCTACTAATATTTATCCATTAATAGACATTATTAAGAAAAATTGGTGTATTTTTAGTAATAACGCAAGTCTAACTAACAAATTAGGTGACCATTTAGACATAACTTTTAGGAGAGGTAAAAATATGAAATCACTCTTTGAAAATTCCAACACTAGTTTTACAAGAACACCTGGCATGTACAAATGCCAAAACTGCAACTATTGCAAATACATTAATGAAACTAATAGATTTTGCGTAAATGGTCACTGGTTTAATTTGCGATGTAGAGCTACTTGTAATACAGGCATGGTTGTGTATTTGGCTCAATGCCAGAAGTGTTCAGGATTCTATGTCGGGAAGACCGAACGGAAATTGAGAGAGCGCATTTATGAACATCAGTATGCAATGAGGAAAAAGAAAGAAGAAAATGCATTAGCTAGACATACAATCACATTTAGCGACCATTCCTTTAAATTTATGGTCATAGACCAAGTATTAGAAAAGAAAAGAGGTGCTCCCACTAAACTGTTACTTGAAGAATCAGAACTTAAATGGCAGATTAGGTTGAACGCTTATGCCCACCCAGGCCTCAATGATAGTTGCTCTATTAGTAGTGTACTAAAATTAAAGAGCCTTATAAGATAGCTTTTCGGCTCTAGTCAACCTTTTTCACTACTACTATTACCAATTAGCTAGGCAGGATTAGTCTTTCATTCGAGTTGTATAACTGTATTCCTATACTAAACCCTTATGGAAAATGGTTTTTGCTAGCACATATATATCTACTATTCCAAATTGTTATGACTAGGTTATTTGAAAAGAATAAGCACTGTGGCATAATTAACATTATCTTTACACACTGACTGGTCATTTCATTTTCATTTGTTTATGTTTATGTGCAATACTCATATGATATCAAGTCAACTGTTCTAACAGCATTAGGTACTGTTTAGCAATTTTAAATTTTACAAATTACTTATGCTGCTATAAGTGTGTATATATTTTACACTTCAATACAGTTACATTTTTGTATTTTTTAATTCATTTGAGCTGTGTGGGGTAGTTAGTTTAGTTAGTTTTGTTGTTGTTTTTTAATAACTTGATCACAATATGGGGTTTTTTGAATAACGTGTATTTTTTACTTAAGTTTTTTAACTGATGTCTTAATAGATGCCTTAATTATATATTGCAAGTCACTTGTTTAAATCAAAGTAATTGATGATGTCATTATAAGTATAAAATGACACTAACAACACATTTAACTTGTCTGATGAAGTCTGCTGTCCGAGCAGACGAAAAGCGCTTCACTTCAATAAATTTCAGTATCCTGTGGCATATTTGTTGTTATTTTTGTGGCGAAAGTTGTACCGCTTTTTGGTTCCTGCTTCCAGTTTTCTACATATATATATATATAAATATTTATGCATTGTGTGTGTGCGTGTGCGTATATCTGTGTGCATGTATGTATGTGTGTGTGTGTGGGTATACATACATATATATATATATATATATATATATATATATATATATATAGATAGATAGATAGATAGATAGATATAGATATAGCTTTATTTGGTGGGCATAATGGTTAAAGTGTTTACCTTACAGACATCACAAGGTGCAGGGTTTGATTCTCACATGAGGTAATTGGCCAGGCTTAAAATGGCCCACAAGGGCATTTAGTCTAGTACTAATCTATGAACCTATACATATATATAACCATGGTCATATACTTACCACGTAGGTGCCCCTCAGGAATGTCACCCTGTAAGTAAGCAGACTTCAGCTCACTATTTCTCCAGATTTCTGTCATGTATACTATCAGGATGTGCTGCCATAATATTAATAATGAGGCTGTCTGAGGAGTATATGATATGACAACTGAGCAATGGTCACCCCTTTATATTAAAGTACCATTCCACATTGTATGATGCTGGGGGGTTTATTGGTATGTTGTTTCAGTCAGTTGAACTGAGGACTTGGGGAAAATTGGAAATTGGCTTGTTCCTTCAAAAAATACCATATCTAATTTTGAATGTTCTGTGGATTAGCCTGAAAGCATGCACAGTAGTGTGCAGATGTGTTTTTGTTGACATAAGCGTGTCAACATTAAGCACATTAATGTCTGCATGGAACAACTAGTAATAGTAGATCCTTAGAAATATATGTACATATATATATATATATATATCATGCCATTTGGTTGAAAGTTCAAAATGTTGAAATGCAGAAAGGTCGGAAAGCTATTTAATGAAGGGGCAAACCCCCCTGCACTCCCTGCTAATTATATTTACCATCTCCAGGCTTGCACAACAGTGGGGAAAGGGCAAATTCCATTTTCAATATTTTAATAATAGCAGATCCAGAGGGAATCTCCAACAAGAAGGATTACCTTAAAACTGACACTTCTTTATTTTAACACAAGAAAATAAGGATGTCGTCCACAAACCTCTTGTATAATTTTAATTTCCTAAATTGTGCATGTTTAATGTTACTAAAGCAGAACAAGATTCACTTATTAGTTTGAAAAGAAATGCCCACATCACTATTAAGCCAACGGATAAAGGAGGGGCGGTGGTGATAATGAATACATCTGATTATATTAATACCATGACCACCCTTTTATCAGACAGTAGCACATATGATTTGGTTACTTATGATTTTGTGAAGAGAATTATTAAAGACACACAAACTGACCTGTATGACTTATTAATGTGTGGCCAGATAAGTTGTGAGATATATGAATATTTCTCCGTGGAGTTTCCGACAATCCCCATCATTAAAGGCTTGCCCAAGATACACAAAAAGGTTAATCCTGTGCCCATGAGACCCATTGCCTCTAGTGAACGGTGGATTACTTCCACTATCTCCTCGTTTATAGAATGCCTTTTAAGACCTATTGTGAATGAAATTCCTAACATTCTTAGAGATTCTTATCAACTGATAGAATTCTTGGAGGAGTTTAAGTTAGACAAAACTGTCAACAATTATTTGCTTGTTACTATGGATGTAAAAGATTTATTTACGTGCTTCCCGAATGACTTGGGACTCCAAGCCATCAGAGAGGTTTTAGTTACATGCTCTCAATATAGTAACAACAGACAGATTTTAATTAATCATCTATTAGATTTAGTACTCAGTAATAATGTCTTTGTATTTCAAAACAGGTATTATCTACAAAAATGGGGGGTTGCCATGGGCACCCCCTGTGCTAATAGTTACGCTAATCTCGTTGTATACCATTGGGAATGTAACTTTTTGTTTAAACATGCACAATTTAGGAAATTAAAATTATACAAGAGGTTTGTGGACGACGTCCTTATTTTCTTGTGTTAAAATAAAGAAGTGTCAGTTTTAAGGTAATCCTTCTCCTGTGGAGATTCCCTCTGGATCTGCTATTATTATTCGCCTCCTTTTTTACAGAAGGAATCTTTGTTCACCAGTAGCAGTTCGAATTATATATATTTTCAATATTTTGTGTTTTTGACATTCTTGGTTTCAGTATTTTTGTATTTTCAGTCAAATGGCATTATGTCTATATAAATGGTTTATTATCAGAATGTGGAAATCCCTTTGGTCATTTACACTTACATCAAATGTATGATTTCAAAGTGTAGTAAAAGCGAAAGTTAACTTACCAAATCTGGAATCCCGATTTTCAAATGGCAAATGCACTTTGAAGGTCACATATTTAAAACAGGGAATATCAAACCCTCCATATTAACATGGTTCAAAATTGGGGAGTGAAATAATTCTAACATTCAACATTGTATTTTGACGAGAAGAATAAACGACCAAAGTGACTTCCACATTCTGACAGTAAAAATATATACGATAGGCAACTTTTTGAACCCAAAAAGTGCCAGCATGGCTTATTAAAAATATAAGTTGATCAACCTTGCTGTCTGTGTTTCTGTGTGAGATTTCAGTACAGTGGGGATTTGGGAATTTACCCTTTCTGCAAAGAAGTGCACTCTCAGAGTTGGTTGGTATTTATAACTAGCAGGGGGTGTGGGCAGGCCCCCCTTCCTTTTTTTGTCTTTTTGATGAGGTGCTGATTGACAAGTTGTGTTCTATTGCTGTTCTTTAGATGCACTTAGATTTTGCTGTCAGACATGGAGCTATCAGAACTTTCACAGCATAATCAGGAGGACTCATGGGTGAGAAAAACCAGACATGGGCAACAGAGGCTGTGGCCATTTATGGTAGCTCAGACAACAAGGCAGCATCTGGCTCAGACGTCTGAGTCATGACAAGCCACATGTATGCATGTACATGGATAAACCAGTAATGTTCATACATTGATGCCCCATTACAGCTTCACAGCTGACAACTACAGGAAAAAGGCCATTAATTGTAGAGGTAGAACATCATGCATATTATAATAACCATTTGATATGCAAACAGTTATACACATCATGCATACAATAATAATTTGATATGTAAACAATTATACACATATGTGCTCAAAGGAAATGAAAACATCTGGATTGGTACAGAATAAAAATTACTTCTGGCCTACTGTAGGCAGGGTATACTGCCAGTGAAGACTGTACCCCTAAATGTATGGCACACAGGAGGTTCACCCAACAGCAACTGCCAATGGCCACGGATGATGTCATCATAGTCGTAATGAGTATGTGCATGTAGCGTCATAAATGTGTGTGTGACAGTGCCAGTTGGAGTATGCATCAGGAGGATGCACCATAACTGATGGGGGTTGTATGATAACATTGAAATGCAGTGCATACGTCATAGGAATGTGGCGCACTCTATGACTGAAGCCTATAAAACATACAGCAGCTGCATTTCTAACACTAGGATAAGGTAAGCCAACAAAGCTACCTATCTAACAAGGTATGTATGAGTAGTATGGGACAGGACTGACCCAGCTTGTAACACCTAAGGCCACAGTATAATGATCATGTGGTCGCAACAACATGACTAATGCAACTACACATGTAAGTGCAATAAGCAATGAATGAAAGACAGGTATGACATATCAATCATGGGACATTCCGCAGTGTCTCAGCAGGACCACTATATGTATGGAAGCATGTGTGTGTAAGCAGGTATGTATGGAAAGGCACACATGACCTTGCAGTACATGAGGAATATAACAAAGGTAAAAATGGAAATTGTAGGTATATGGTGTGTTGAGGTGGATTCAGTGGCAGTACCAAAATAAAGTACCACAGGTAACACCAGTGTAGCATATGACATATACCTATACATACAATAATGGCAGACAGCAATGGAATGTTGTATAAAGAAACTAAATGCTGTAGCTGACAGGTTGTATGATAATGATGAGATGAACATGTGGTTGATGTATATCATCTAAGAGTAGCAGTTAAGTGGAGGCATCAGAAACAGTAAGGTGCAGAATTATAAGTGTCAATACAGTACAAAAGTGAATACAAGGGCACATATGTAACCTTGACACAACATGTAAGTAGTCTATCGTGTCAGCTGTACACCAAGAAAAAGTCTGTGACATCAGACATGTGTACACCACTAACATGTACAGTCAGTAGTGGTGAGCACAGTGGTCATCTTTGCTACAGCGTCAGGTGACAACATGACACACAATGGAGTAACTGTCAGTGTTACACTATTGCAGTCAATGGCACTCATGCTGATGACTTACACAGCAGTCTTGGCTGCCCCTGTCATGTTCAGAAACACTATGCCCATGGTGCTGTGCCACTGAGCTAGATGTGGTAACATTTCCATGTTAGGCTACAGTGTAGATCAGAGCAGTATTGCTAGTAGTACAGTAGAACCTCCATAGTTGACCACCTCCCTACATTGACTTCCTCCTTAAGTTGACCTAATCTTCATAGACCAGACATGCACCACATATACTCATTGGAAGACCAACCTCTCTATATTGACCACCTCTGTAAGTTGTATCTTGACCACTTGGACTGTGACACACAATATTAATTTACCCTCTATAACTTGACTAGTTGAGTCCACTCTACACCAAGGAGTAAATGGTGAGGGCTTTGCCACTTATTTGTATTATTTTTTCTTTAGTATAAGTTCTTTTTAAATATGTTATCATTACCACAAGTTGGCTTAGGCCTAACGTCCTATTGTTTATAAGGTGTTGCTGAAAATGTTTTCAACATGAAGGACTGGTCTGAATTGTAGGTACATCCTACAATTACTGAAAAATGTTACAGTTAATCGAGACATGATGGCCCAAAGGAAAGAACTCAAACAGCTGACATTGAAAGAAAAGATTGATCTTCTACATTTTCTGGATAATAGTAGCCAAAGAAAGATGACAGAACATTTTGGTGTTAGCAAGATCACAGTTTGCAACATCCAAAAATGTAAACATGAGTACTTGGTGAGATATGGTAAGGAAAGCAGAGACAGAGAGCAGAAAAGGAGGAAAACTTCCCTCGAAGAGTCAATGAAGCCACATTAAGCTGGTTCAAACAAATGAGGGCAGTTAAAGCCCAAATCTCCTAGCCAATGATCCAAGACATTGCTAAAAAATTTGCACAGGAATTCGGGGTGGCAAATTTCCAAGCCTCAAGTGGTTGGTTTGAAAAATTTAAACTGTGACATAAGATCTCCCAGAAAGTCTTGTGTGGTGAATCCAATGAAGTTCCAGTAGAAATTGTGAAAGAGTTCATCAAAAAGTCCCCATACTTCTCTAGAGGCTTCAAAGATGACAACATCTTTAATGCTGACAAGTGCAGACTCTTTTTCAAGGCAATGCCTGACAGGAGCCTCGTCATGAATGGTGACAAATGTAAGAGTGGAAACTTTCCAAATAATGTTTCACAGTTCTGCTTTGCACTAGCTCAACTGAAGATAAACTAAAGCCCTTGGTGACTGGTAAATTGGCAAAGTCACGTGCATTCAAGAACCTAAAGCCCAAAGACCTCCACATCACTTGGAGATCAAACAAATGCACATGGATGACTGGTGCTCTATTTGAGAGTGGGTAAGTGGTATCAACTGAGAAATGAAGAAGAAACGGTCTATTCTGCTGACAGTAGACAACTGTCCTGGCCACCTGCAAGTGAATCATCTCACAAACTTGACACTGAAATTTCTGTCTCCAAACATGACCTCAGAAATCCAACCTCTTGACCAAGGCATCATCAAAACATTTAAATTGCATTACCGAGCCCAGGTCCTGCAGTGAGTCATTAGTAAAACACAAACCTGTGGTCTGCCTGTGTACTTCATCTGCTGCCGCAGTTAATGCTCTGTATGCTGTCCTTTGGATCTGCTCTGCTTGGAATAAAGTTCAGCCAGAAATGACACAGAAGTGCTTCAAGAAAGCTGGATTTATCACAACCCAGGAGCAGGATGTTTGGCCCCATTAGACAGTCCATCTCCCATGGCAGAATTGGAAGGAGTAGATTTTGAAGGTTTTGTTGCAATGGATGATGAGGTGGCAACCTGTAATGGTCCTGACCCAATCGCAATTTTCCAAGTGATATTGACTGAATTACAGACCAGCATAAAAGTTCATGAAGCAGCTGATGAAGTAGAAGAAGCAAGTGAGGATGACACAGATATTGCAGAAACTCCAAAAGAAGAGGATGTCAGGCAACTGATAATGCAGTTGAAGTCATTTGCTGTGGAAAAATGGCCAGGTATGCTGAGTGGTGTAGCTAGCGTTGAGAGTGCTTTCTCTACTTACCTTTGTGATCAAAATAAGAAACAGACCAAAACTGACAATTTTTAGAAAAAAATATTAAAACATGAGAAAACAGTAAAGGTATAGATTTTGTATCATACTGTATGTATGATTCTACTGCATTTTGATTATGTATGATTTTGTATGATATTCTCTAATAAAAGCTATATAAGAAAGTAATGTACATGTATGTATCAGTACAGTAGGCCTAGTTCCTTATGTTGACCACCTCTGTATGTTGACCAGTTTATTACAGTCCCTTGAGCAAGGGTGCCCTCAGGCAGGTGCAAGGGGGTGCACTTGCACCCCCTGGAATCGGGTGGCAGAGAAATTAATTTTATTATAATTTTTTAAAAAAAAGTGTTTTTTTTTTTTTTTTAAAGAAAGGGCATTCCTCTTTAAGAATGCCCTTTGCATTCCATTTTAGTTGCCGGCCCGGAACCATAGGGCGAGGAGGAGTGAAGCACCCTCCCACTTTTACAGCTGCAAGACCAGACTCATAAGTGTGCCACACGCTACATAATTTAAAACAAAAGTGCGCAGAAAAAAAATGATTGCATTAGTTCCTGGTACTGGCAGTCACACTAAGTCAACTCCCATGGGTCGGTAAGCTCCATTTCATTTCTATATCATCCATTCAACTGTGTCTGTAAGCTGTATGCTGTACTTTGCAGAACTGTCTCTGTTAAAATCCGTTGTGCATCTTATTTTTGCTATATAGTTTGCTTAACTAGAAGGAAGGAGGATTTACAAGTGTAAGGCTAAGCCGTACCTGTATTCTATGGTTTGCAGATTAAACTCTGTTGTTGTTTGCTAATGCTTTGTGGGATTTACGAGTGTTATGTTATCTCATTTGATGGGCCAAAGTCCATTCAGTAAGGGGAATTTACAAGTTTAAGCAGTACTCTATACACTTTGCAAATTAAAGTCCGTTGTGCTGCTTAGTGAGATTTATGAGTGTTATCTCGTTTGCTGGACCAAAGTCTGTTGTAACTTATTTTTGTTATCTAGTTTTGCTTAACTACAGGGAAGGGGGATTTACGAGTAGAAGGCTAAGCTGTGTGGGAGCGTGTTGTGTGTGCCACTCAAGAAGCTTACAGACTGCACTAATTTCAATTTACAGTTTTGTGAAGGTGTAAGCAAGAGACAGGCACTAGGACCCAGAGGAACCAAACCAAAGCAAACCAAAAAAATGAAAATAAAAGTAAAGGTACTGCAAGAAAATGCTTTCACCTTTTGCCGGTACATCTGTTTCAATTGGTAGACTGCTGATAACACCAAGAAACTAGCTGCACAGAGAGGAGTTGGATTTTGTTTTTTTGTAAGTTTAGTTTGCTAGTTAACGTTTTAAAGAATTTCAGTTTTTTGTATTTGCTGGTGGAGTTGCCTTCATGTTCAGTAGTTTTCTTTCTTTTTTTAACACTGTTACTCTGTAGTGTCATCAGTAGGTTTAGTGTACAGCCTTCCATATAACCTCTTAGTATCCCTGCCAGCTTCACTGCATTACTTACTTATCTTGTCCTAAGGGTGTGAGATTATTGTTTTGTTTTAACTCATCCTGTTTCTTCATCTTTGTGTTCCTACCAGCTTGATAGACTCTCTTGTGGTAAACATGGCTTATATGTAGTGTGCAAATCCATTCCCTGAACTCTTCATATCTGATCCATCATCAGTGTTTCCCAGAGGCATGTGATTTAATTACTGCAGCAGTATTTTCCTCTGTCTACTAGCAGCATACTTTCATCAAGGCAATGTGTTTTGAGATAGGTACTTGATAGCTATTCTGTACATCATAGTTGACATCTGTTCTGCTATACTGTAACATACAGCTTCACTGAAAAAGTATCATCTGACATCTGACACTTGCATAACTATGGGAATCAGTAATTGTACCCTTTTCCTGTAATTTAAAAATGAAGAAGAGGACATGTTGCAGGCCTGGAACATTGCACAGCCGGAAGAAAGCCAGTAATGAGGTTCTGAGCTTTGGGGTGCATTCAGGAGAGCTTTCATGTTGTACCATTTAGCTGAATGAAATTGTTTTGTTTTTCTCTCTTCTCATGGAGTTTGAGCTAGAGAGATCAAGTTACAGCTTTCTGTTTACTTTTGAGACCAACATGTTTAGAACCATAATTCATTGGAAATGTTAGATGATTTTACTTTTTTTATGAAATATGAGGCTTAAATGGCTTCTGAAATTTTGAACAGATGGGAATTTTGTTGCATATCTGCTTCCTTGTACTGTTCTTTAGTAATAGGTCTAATCATGCACAAGTTTACTACTAATACTGCTCATTTTAGAGGTATTATATCTACTGGAATACATTAAGTCCTGCCACATGCTGTTGCAGTAAGACATGAGGACTGTAGCAAATGTATCCTAATGCAGGGTTAGAGGTGTAAGAAGACTTGAGACCAGCAAGTAGGTTGTTTTTATACAGTACATCGTATGTAGTGCATTAGCCCACCTGGCTGTTAAATATTCAACCCTGCCAGGTTTCAAAGCCCAGCTCCTGTTAACTACAGCATAGTGCAATTAGCCCACTAGGCCTTTCAGCTATGTGGCTCATACAATTAGCAGGGTTTTAGTCCACTTTTTTTTTTTTTAATTTATGTCCTACGTATTTTTTGCCCCAACACTCTGTGTGTAATGACATAAGGCCATTACTGTTAAATGAACATCTGTTGGGGCATGGCCCATTATTATGTAGGTATGGCATGCATGTCTGTTATCACCACTAGGACTTCTATTACTGCTTATGACCCCTACTGCTTTGCTGGTATAGGTGAGATGGTAAAATACTCCAGCCTTTCTTACCCCACCCTTGAGCATCTCAAGTACCAGGCTTTCTATATGAACCCATGTCACTTGGGAGACTGTCAGGGATCCCTCCATCACTATGTACAAATAGCCAATTAAATTGATCACATTTTTAATACTATGTCACTGCTGTTAAGACAGAAAATATGCCTTACTTCAATATACAATACATGAAAGAGTGGAAAACAATATAGCCTCACAGTATTTGTTTATGTACCTTTGTGTGTAAAGAAAATCATGCACACGCTTCATGAAAAAGTTTCTAATCCACTAAACTACACAGCATTTTAAGTTTTGTAAGAAGTTCTAGCAGAAGTGAATTGGTAGAATCGGTGAATTGGTAGAACATTGCTAGTTTCCTTAGGAATTATTTAAGTCATGGAGAGAGTCAAGTTGGGTTATACATTATGAGAAGATATGCAAAAGATTGCTGTTGAAGTCTATTGCAAGTAACCTTACGCTATATAATACAATGCAATACTCTGGGGCCATATTTTGGTTGTTTTCAGTTTGCATTTGAAAGTAGATATCCCACAATTCCATTGGAGTGTGTGGGGTTACATATTTATGTATGCAAATGTTTGTTAATCAGCGTACAGATTTGTACCTATTTTCATGGGCCTTTGTCCAGATTTTTGATGTTTCCAGGTTGAGAGGTATGATGCAGACTGAGCTGTGCTCCATTTCATTTCTAAAAGTACTCCTGCTTTCTTTCTGTGTGCTGTTAGAGGGTTAGTACCGTAGCTCATAAATATCGGCTGAAGCAACTATGCTTGTAAACAGTTCACTACCACTCAAACCAAGCAGCTACATGTGTTAAAACAACTAACCTTACAAGCATGTATTGCTTCCCTATACCACTGAGCTGTGGAGACACCATAGATAAATTAGGCTAGTTTAGTTTACTCTTCTCATTTTTTTAAGAAAGGACCCTTGTGAACATGATTTACGTATCGGGGTGACAGTAAAGAAAACTCAATGTATGGTTGGACAGGCATGGCTCATGGACAGTTAAATGCTTATAGTTGTAGTTAGAATTTATATTATTTTAAGCCAGAAAAAGAAACGGAGATTCCTTTGGAAAGGGCTGTATTATCTGTGCATGGTAAACTTGTGTTGTTGTACACTGGTTTTTTGTTGTTTACCTAGAACAAATACAAAATATTTTATCTGACAAATACGCTATGACTCTTGCTGTGGAGGGAGTGCTGTTTGTCACAATTCCTGCATCCTCTGAGGCATTATTTTACAAGTGCAACTCTGACTACTAGAAGCCTGTGTCCCATAAATGGATTGTTACTTGAGGAGCTTTCGCTGTTTTTAAGGCACCTGGTCTTAGCAAGGGGTCAAAAGAGCACAGTGACTCTATGGTTTTAGCTTTTGGCTAAGTAGGGAGCACATTTAAAGTACAGTGATCTTGGTTTCCATCGCCTAATCAGAATACTTATAGACAATTGTAAGAATGGAAGGTACGCAGGGCATGAAATGCAAATGGTTTACATGCAGTTTCCCTTTCACTAACGTTACTTGCTGCAGCACAATTTAGCCTTCTTGCTGTACATATCAGTGTTTATTCATCTAGATTAAACACAGGATTTTGCCTCTCAGGAACCTGACTGAGGCTTAGTTATGTGAGTATCCTTTGCCATGCATGCGGAAAGTTAATGATGAGTTGTTAACAGACATACTTTTAGGCAAGCTGTGAGCTTAATTTTTGCAGAGGTGTATAGCTGTGCTGCAGATCATGCATAGTCCATGCTAATACAGAGAATAAGTGAAGTTAATGCTATAAGAATATGTATATATGTATATGAAAAGTGTGTGTATATATATATATATATATATATATATATATATATATATATATATATATATATATATATAAAATGTTTAATTTATATTAACATGTCACTTCTTTTAGGAACTATCTGCTGAGAAGGTCACATTTGTAATGACGTAGTTACTGTCCCCAGACACTCCAGTTTGTAGCAATGAAAATATACAAATGTGATGTGAATTTATTCAGCAGGTTCTTCATAAAGAATCCTTAGCTTAGTGCTTTAAGGCTCAAAGTAATGTATCTGAGAAATCTTTATGAGCAAGAAGGAGCAATGTGTATGTATCACTGACAAAATGGAGTGCATGTTAAAAAGTATCTAAAGCTTAAAATGATATGTCAATACTTGATGATAGTAATTTCTTAACTTAGAGGCTGTTTTGAGATATATGGTTAATATAATCTATTTCTGTATGCCATTGTGAAAGATTTAGACAGTGTTTATACACACATTCATGAGTGCACTCTGAGCTTAAAAGCAAGTTACTACTCCTCTGTTTCAGTTTGCCAACATATAGTTCCTCCAATGGCAAGCTGGCTAAAACCAAACCAACACCTTACTTTTTGATATGGATATTTTTCTGTGGGGGAAAGCCCTCCATACCTTCATACAGAATGGTTTACCCATCACTCATAATGCAGTAATTTCTGAGATGGCAAATCCTACTGATCATACTCAACTGAAATTGTATTTCATCCCACTGCTGTTATTCGAGTAAAAGAATGTTGCTCAGCTTTACAAAACAAGTTACTATATGCACAAGTGTGGAGACATGGAAATTGCACTTAGGAGCCTCAAAACACCAAGCTTTTAAAATGAGAAGGAAATGGGATAAAGTCACCAAGTTGGATAGAGCAGTCGCTGTAAAGAGTAACTACCACATTCTGCATGTGATAATTACTCACTCTTTCCATTCAACTAAGTAAGCTGAGTGTGCATGTTAATGGAGATAAAGCAATGCGGCAATGACAGGGAAGTAGAGATTTAACCAGTCTTTTACTGTATGAAAGTATTCCCCAGCTGGAATACTGAAGTATGTAGCTCAGTATTTGAAACTGGTTGTAAAACTACATGTAATTAGATAATGTTTTCTTAGCTCATAATCACTATTTCTTTATCTTTTAGCTATCTTTTACTTTTTTGCTTGTATTGCTTGCAGTTTTCCCGAAACCCACACTTTAACCTCTTCTTCCCAATACCTTAAACCTTACTACACTTTCATGTCCCCACTATCTCACACCTCAGTATAGATTCCGGATTGAATAATATAGTTGCTGTCCCACTGCTTTATTTAGGTGTTCATTTAGCATCTTTTTTATCAGTTTTAATGGTGCAGCAGGTAGCACAATTTCCTTTGATGCCTAAAATATGAGAAGCCTGTGGGTTCTGTTGCTCCATAACAGGTGCTTAGATTCATGTGACAGTAATGGCCTGATGCACTTTGAGAGGCCGTCATTCAAAGAAGTTCTATCCAGCTTGGCATTTACTGAAAAGAGCATGGGAGAGCAGGGACTGTTATTTGCATTATTTACAGAAACAATATATCTCTTCCATTCCTTTTTAATTCACACATATAGCCTCAAAAAAAGAAAAAAGAAAAAAAAAATAGCAGAAACAGTGAAACTTCAGACCTTCCAAAGATAGCATCAGCATTTTTCCTCGCAAAGAAAAAAAAAAATAAGGAAGGAAAGACATAATAAAATTGAGACCAAGACAACGTTTTGAAATTAATTGTATTTATTTGTTTCTTTCCCTTCCATCCACAGATGTCAAAAATCTCTTTTAATAATTCATTATTTTCCCACTTCTTTACTGCTTCACGTGTGCCTTTCCACATAAACCAAACATAACTCAGGGCCATCACATTGCAATGAAAGTGCAGTCTAAGTTAAGGTGCGGAGACATATATTCATTTTCATTGTATTTCACATACATTTTCATTGCCTCATTTATATTGCTCATTCTTGACACCTGCAACTCTTTGTCTATTCTTCCAAAAGCCTTTTACTCTCTTAAAAAAAAAAAATTCTCATTCCATTGTTTCCTATTGACCATTACAGCCCATGTCTTCTTTCCACTTATTACTGGAAATTTTCTATGTGACAGCGTTTGTCCCAGGGTTTACATTCTTTTGTTATACTTTTTTCATATGTTTTTATGCTCATTCTGCTTCATATTTTGTCAACTTTCTGTGACATAAAAAATGCCTAGTACATAACCAATACAATTTCTGAAGCCATTCTTTTGCAGGTTTTATTTCCCATTTTAGCCATTTCCACTTACTTATAGCTGCAAAACTTTTGCACATATATAGTATAATTAATACAGTCAGGAAAGTGAATCAAATAACTTTTCCATGGTTCTAAAAATGTGTGCAAGAAGCCTATGATTTGAAAACAGCCCAAAGGTAAACTTACCCTGCCACTGGCCAGATGCATTTTCTTTGAATGCGGGTTTCACTGTTGTTTCAGTGAATGTGGGTTTCAAAGGTAGAGAAGTTTTAATGCTAAGTCTCTTTTCATTGTAAGACTATTGCTTTGTTTAGGTTTAGTAAATGTCTGTCAGTGTTTGTGCAACAAAATTTGAAATAAAAGTTGTAAATGAAATCCAAATATCTGTAATCATTGTAGAAGTAAAGCATAAAACAGTATGCACACTGAGAGATTTAAACAGTGTCTATGACAAATGGGGAGAAATAGCCAAGTAATGGGACACTGGAATGGCTGCGTGGGTGGGGGGGTTGAGTGGGCGGGGCAGCAGAGGGGGTGTCGCATGGGCGGGGCTTGAGTTTGCACCCCCCCTGCAAAAAGTCCTGCGGGCTCCCTTGCCCTTGAGTGGTCAACTTACAAAGGTTCTACTGTATGCTCAGTTCTGACTGCCAGCTTCTAAGCATAGTAACCAACAGCATATGTTTGTGCACATTACAATATAGACACTGATGGATGAAGGCCATGTGTTGGTCTTGTGAGAGGTGGTCTGCCTGTCCCACTGGATGTGATCTGCTCATGACTGTCAGTGTCAAAGGAAAAAACTTCAAAGACCAATTCACATAAGGTTCAGGTATGGCACCTTTTATTACTTGCAGCAAGGAGACAAAAACATGCACATATAGGATTTTGCCTAATTACTAACAGGCAGTATGCTTCTCTTATACTATTCTATAAAATGTTACTTTCTATGGTTGACATATTGTTCTACAGCAAATGTTACTCAGATTTCCTGCTGACATGTTCAGATTTGAAATTCACAATATGTTACATAGAAAATGTTACTTGGATTTCCTGCTGACATGACTGGATTTATGAAAAACATTTGAGAAAAACAACCTGACCTTGGGGGCTGTATTTTCTTTAGCCCACTATAAGCTTCTATTGTGCAGCTCTAATACATATGTTACATTTCAATGTACTTTTCTAGCTTAGGTACAAGTTAATGTTGTGACAGTTCATATTTTCAAACAGCCTTTGTCTTCATTATCAATAGCTTCTGCAGCTGTGTATTTTCTCATAGCATAAGTGGAAAATCAATAACTCTTTGTTTAAATCTCATGACATTAGTAGAAGTGATACATCTATTATTATTTCCCTGACACTAGCAGAAATTGAATGCTTCCCTGTAAATTTCCAAAGCATAAGCAAAGATCATAACTGCGCATATTTCATTACATTACAAGATTGGAATGCTTCTGCAGTTCATACAGATTTATGCAGTGTGAAATAGAATAAATGTGGTAACCCTTTTTAAACCTCAAATGCACTAAGCATATTACTAATACATATTTTTCTAACATTTCCCCCCTTTTAATACTTTATTCTACTCTCAAAATAAGCATAAACAGTTGTTCTTCTCCTAACCTCTTCCTACTCAGGATTTGCAGTTAAGAGAGTCATTCAGTTTAAACTTATGAAAGCATTTTCAATTTTTCAACAGTTGTTCAAATTCAGCACCAAACACATACCCCCAGTCGGATCATTCCTACACAGATGGCAATCAGAATGTTCATTAGGATACTGCCCCACCCTCCCAAACAATCTCTGAAAAAAGTCCGTCAATTGATTTGGTCCTGGTTTGGTCATGGCCAACACCTGCTGAATTACCTCAAGGTGATTGTCTATCTCGTGTTTATGGTCAGGAATATACAAATAGCACACCTCCTGGATTAAAGCGCAAGTACCTCCTCTAGCTGCTAGGGTGAAGTCGACAGCCATGCGGTTTTGAGGCACTATAATTCTCATGGCATTCAGTTCATCAGTCATCAATTCTAGAGCGGAAAAGGTTGCATTGCTCATTACTTCGAGAAGTTTAGACAGTTTTCTCAGCTCCCAGATCGATTTTACTGCTCCATATGCTGGTAATATGCCTGCCCACGGTATAACAGAATCACTCAAGTCCATGTGTGTCAGTCTGTCACCCACAGCATGATGATTTTTCCATGGTGAATCAATTTGTCCTACTGGATTGACAGGCTTCTTGACGGCTTCTCGAACATTTCGAATTTTTCCTCAAGGTAAAACTGCTGTGTGTCGTATGGCCAGAACCAGGTAGCCCAAAAAACAACTGCTGGACCAATTCTCAGGTAACCACTTATATGCTTTTCTACCACATACAAAATGACAGTCTTCTACTTTAGTAGTAACTTTACTATGAATATACACTTGTCCTGCTTGAAACATTTTTCTGTCAATTATAGACAGTTGTTTATAGAGAACAGAATCATGTCTTACTTCATCAATTGTTTTGTGCATCAATTTAAAAAAATAATCATAGTTTGTATTACAATAAAAACCTGTGTTATTAGCTTTAGTATAGCATCTATAAGGAACAGTCACATTGCAATTGCTCCAGCCCACCTGAATTGTATCATTTTTGTAAAAACACACAGTTCCCTTTTGTTGAACAGACAAGTGCAATGCTATTTTATCTTGTGCTGTAATAGTTGATGTATCATGAACCAAGTTTTCCCAGGTCTCGTTGACTCCTAGGGGGACTGAAGTTAACAATAACCCCCCCGTATGCTGTTGGCAAAGCTGTGCAAATCCAGCAATTCGAAACATTGAAAGTCTCAGCATACACGTATTTGATTGCCTGGCAAGTATTGAAGTTTGGGTGCCAGTCTATGTGCAATTCTTCACATTTATTCAGTTCAGTTTGTGTGGCTGGGAAAGGGACTGGCCACAACAAAAAGATTATTGTCACTAGTATAGTTAACAGGATGATTATGCAATACTTCTGAGGAAATGGTTGTTCTGCATTCCTATTTTCTCCAACTCTTCCGAGTAGTTTTATTTGGATTTCTCTAGATTCTATCATTTTTGCTTTTAGCATGTGATCTTACTCTCTGCCCTAATAGGACCTTTAGCACCGATGGTTTCTTCACTGGGGTTGAGATGGATCAGTCCTATTGATCTGACCCCCCTTTGTAGCCAGACTTTGTGCTGAGGGCCCCGATGGAGAGGTAAGATTTTTGTCCAGTTCAAAGTTCTTAACTAGTTTGCAGTGTGTCAACTGGATCCACGAGGCTCGCTCTGCAATTTTGACCGCAGTGGGTGTCGAAAGAAGCACCTGGTATGGACTTCCCACTTTGATAACGTCCAATTTCTCTTTTTAATGGTTTTCACCCAGATTCAATCCCCAGGGATCACTGTCACTTCCGATGTTTCAGTTTGTTCTTTATCTGAAACAGAATTTGACTGCAACAGATGTTTAGAATTCAACAAATTTCTCATATATTCGGCTAATGTACAGTCAGCTTCCTGGTCTGTCCTGGTCTGCGGGCATGAGATGTTTCCACTGGGGTATATAATAAGCCCTTCCAAATAGTTTTTCAAAAGGAGTCAATCCTTTTGCAGTTGGAACAGTTCTCATGCTCAACAGTGCCAGGGGCAGACAGTACACTCAATTCTTTTCTGTTTCTGCTATTAATTTTCTTAACTTATTCTTTAAAATTCCATTATGCCTCTCAACTAGCCCTGCAGATTGCGGATGGTATGCACAATGATTTTTTAAATAAATACCAAAATGCTTACTTAACTGTTTTATGGTTTGGTTTACAAAGTGTGTACCGTTGTCACTGTAGATCCTTTCCGGAATGCCGAATCTAGGGATGATTTCTTTAACAAGGACTTTCACTACTGTAACTGCGTCTGGATTTTTGGTTGGAAAGGCTTCCACCCATCTGGAAAACATATCTACAATGACAAGACAATACTTCTTATTTTCACATTTGTTCAATTCTATGAAATCCATACAGATAGTATGAAATGGATATGGTGGTGTAGGGAAACTCCCTTGCTTGAGCTTTAACGCCCCTTGTGCATGATGTTTGTTACAAATTTGGCCCATCAAACTAAATTTTTAGAATAGTTTGTAAATCCATATGTTGTGAACACTCAGTTCACCAGCTGTTCCATCCTCCCTGTTGAGAAATGGCATTGCCCATGGCTCAACAAAGCTGCATATCTAAACAAATTAGATGGTAGTATCGGTTTCCCTTCTTTAGAGATGTACAGCCCCTTTTCAAGAATTACTCCTCATTTTACCCATCTTTGTTTTTCAGCTTGCATAGGGCATGTCTGCATTGTCTTTAACATTTCTAAGTCTAAAATCTCAGAGGGTTGTAGTTCCTCATTTAAATGAAATACTTCTGAAGCTGCCTGTTTTGCAGCTGTATCAGCTCTCACATTACCTTTTGAAATCCTATCTTGTTGCTTGGTATGAGCTGTGCATTTACAAATAGCTACTTTCTGAGGTAACTGAATAGATTCTAAAAGATCTAGAATAAACTGTGCATGATTGATAGGTTTGCCAGTAGATGTTATCATTCCTCGATTTTTCCACTGTTGCTCAAAAACATGTACAACAGAAAAAGCAACTGGCTGTCAGTAAAAATGTTCACACATTTACCCTTTGCTAAGGTACATGCCCGTGTCAAGGCAATCAATTCTGCTGCCTGTGCAGATAGGTTGTGTGGTAAAGATTTTGCTTCTATAATCTCAATATCAGAAACTACTGCATATCCTACTAGGTTCTGTCCTGCAGGACCCCTTTTGCACGAACCATCCACGTAGTATGTCACCTCAGCATCATCCAAGGGGACATCCGTGAGATCTTTTCTAGGTAGTGTCTTTTGCTCAATCACCTGCAGGCAGCAGTGTGGTGTGCCATCTGCAGGGGTTGGGAGCAAGGTAGAAGGGTTCAAAGTCGTGCATCGTTCAATTGTCATGTGAGGTTGGCTCAACAATATAGTCATACAGGAAGGATGCCTAGCAGGGAAAGATATGCTACCTTCTCTTGCAGTAAAATAATCGTGACTGCATGAGATACTCTCAAAGTGAGAGGGTGGAATAAAACTACTGAGGCCGAAGCCTGTACTGCCATTGCAGCTGCAACTACCACTTGTACACAGTGAGGTAAAGACTGTGCCACTGGGTCTAGTTGTGATGAATAATAAGCAATGGGGCGTTGCTTGTCCCCATGCTGTTGTGTTAACACCGATGTCATGTAACCTTGCCTACAATCTACAGTTCGGAAAAAACATTTATGGTAGTTTGGTAATCCCAGAACTAATGAGGACACTATTAACTGTTTCAGTTTGCAGAAAGCAGATTCTGCCTCTGGTGTCCATTGTAACAAATCATGTGCTGCCATAGGCTTTTTATATATCAGGTCAGTCAGAGGTGCAGATTCCAAAGCATAGTTTGGAATCCAACTCCGGCAAAAATTAGTTGTACGCAGGAAGGACATCATTTCCTTCTTGGTAGTGGGTTTTGGTACTTGCAAAATTGCTACTTTTCTGTCCTCATCTAATGTTCTACCCTCCTTGGATATTACATATCCTAGATATTTGACTTGTTTTTTCCAAAGCTGCAGTTTATTTTTGTTTACCTTATGTCCTTCAGTGGCTAAAAATCGTACTAGCGCTATGGTATCTTCTTTGCAATCTTGTTGGGTGGGGGCCGCCAGCAGGATGTCATCAACATAAAGTAGAATCTGACTGCCTCTTGGTGGGGTAAATCCCATCAAGTTGCTTGCCATTTCTTGTGAGAATATTGTTGGACTTTCACAATATCCCTGTGGTAGTCGTGTCTATGTATACCTTTTCCCCTGAAATGTGAATGCAAACCAATACTGGCTGTCTGGGTGTATCGGTATCGAAAAGAACGCATTGCTGATATCTACCACAGAAAAATATTTCTGTTGAGGTTTTAAATCATTCAACAGGGTGTGTGGGTGTGGCACTGTAGGTGCCCTTGGTATTACTGCGCCATTTACAGCTTGTAAATCTTGGACCATACGCCATTCTCCATTTGCTTTCTTAACAGGAAATAAGGGTGTGTTACATGGTGAATGAGGAGATTCCACCAGCACCCCTTCCCTAAGTAAAGCTGCTATAATAGGTTTGATTCCTATCTCTGCATCTTTTCTTAAGGGATACTGTCTTTTCTGTGGTCTAAGTGCTGACTTTGGCGTGATAGTAACTGGCCCCGCTGTACGAATAAGTCCTACATCTGATTTTCCTGTTGACCAGAAAGTTTCTGGTATATTCTGTAAGGCATTCTCTTCCTCCTTTAATAGGAGTGCTAATCAGCTGTTCTTGCTGACCAGAAAGTTTCTGGTATATTCTGTAAGGCATTCTCTTCCTCCTTTAATAGGAGTGCTAATTAGCTGTTCTTGCTAGACTGCAAGTGTACGGCTGGGTGGGTCTGAGTTATCCAATTCAGTTTCTGTATTTGTATTCCCTGTTCTGACAGTTCTAATTCTGTCTGTTTTTCCCATCTCTTGACTTTTTCCTCCCAGGTCTGCCCATTCTATGTTTCTGTCCTTAGTTAAGCTAACATGTGGTAATAGATTAGATTTATAGAGTGCAAAGAACTCCTGGGGCAATGAACAGCTGGCTACACTGTTCCCTTCTGTGTCCCAGTACAGATTACGTAGTATCAGTCTGTTTGCACGATTTTTAAACAATTCTTGCTCATATTCCTTATCAGGTCCTGGCATGTTACAATAATACAGGGTACAGTGCAACAAGTGTTGCTTACCGATGTCAAGGGAGGGAAACTTGCTGATGGCTACATTCATCAATTCTTCGGTCACAGTCCCTGGACCAGTCGTAACCAAGTCCTGGCTGTACCAATAAAACATTTCACCCTCCGATTGCACTGCAAAGGTATCAATTTGTCACTGTGCTTCCATACCCTGCATGGTTGGGACTACTGCTATACCAAATAGCTGCATAAGGTCTCTGCCCAAGAGGTTTAATGGGCATTTTACAGAAACAACAATTTTGCTTTTCTGAGTCAATCCTGAAACAGGATCAGTTATTGCAATGTTACAGGAGAGGGTCTCCCGGTACAGCTGTCCATTAGCTGCTTTTACTAGTATGTAATCGGGTGACTCTTGAGTTTTCTGGCAGTTTGGAGGGATGTATCAGGGTTCGTGATGCCCCTGAGTCACACAAGAATTTGACTTCCCTCCCCTCTACCAAGAGTGTAACTTCTGGTTTTGTGTCCGCTAAATAGAGCTCCAGGCTCAATAAAGCTAGGTCTAATATTTCATTTTCTTCACTGTCCATAACTTCCTGGACTTCCTCTATCTCTTCCGTCACATCCTCTACTCCTTCTATCGCATTCCCATTTGTCCTTTCTCCGTTATCCCCTTCTAGTGATTCCTGACTATCATATAGTCAGTCCTCACCCTCCTTGTCTTCCGTGGTTGCCTTCTTGTTTTTCTTGCAATCCCTTGCCAAGTGTCCCTTTTTACCGCATTTAAAACATTCTCCCCTTTTCTTTCTCCCTTCAAAGTCCTCTGATCGCTGATCAGATTGTTTCCCTGGGCATTTTTCTTGCCCTTTTTCCCAGACTGTACTACATAAACTTCTGCTCCATCTTCTACAGAAAATACTTGAGCTTTCTTTTTCTTTTTGCTATTAAAATGCCTTTCAGCATGCCTAGCATATTCAAGTAATGACTGTAACCTGCTTGTACGATGATCTACCATGTGTTTTGTAATAAAACTGCTTATGGGTGCAATACTGCCTTTTAAAAATGCACTCTTTAACTGCTGTTCATATGGGGAATCTTGTGTTTGATCTTCAGGAACCTGCATTCCATTCTAATAATCTGGCATAATATCGGTCAACAGTTTCACCTTCTTGTTGGATGCATTGATTAATGCAAGTCCAGTCTGCCCTAGGCTTCCATTTCTCAGAGATGCGGTCTGTAAGACCTTTTACTCTGTTGTCTAGTTCTGCGCTACTATGTGGGAGGGGTCTATGTGCAGCGTCACGGGGATTCCAGTTGCCACTAATCATGTGCCAATCTGGCCCCACAATTTGTCTAACTACTTTTTCTACCTCTTCTCCGTTTAAATTATAACTTAGCCTCATTCCTTGTAAATCTTCCGAGAACTTTTTAAAATTAACTTTTGGATGGGGAATTCCCTCAGTGGCTTTCCGGATATCTTCTGGAGTCCAGGGTCTATACACTAGAATAGTTGGGTCTTGACTGTCTTGTTCTGCTTGAGGATTAGGTACTTCTATGAGTGGGCATATTTCTTCTTCACTCATAGGACGTGAATTCTTAACCATTTGATATAACTCAATGGGCAGGATTCACAAAGCCTCCGTGTAAGAGTTATAACTCATACACGGAGGCTGCAGTTAAACGGAGTGATGTCAGCATGCTCTGCATATTCATGAGAGCATGCTGAATCACACCTAAGGCCAACACGGTCCGTGTAAGACAGTAGGGGGCGTGTCCGTAGGCCGAGCCCTGTAAGCGGACATGCCCCCAGAAGAGGAAAAGTACCCAAAGTAAACACCCGCGACAGAGTCCATGGAAATGTGAATAAACAGAACACAACACATGCCCCCACAGACTATGAAAAGAAAACATATAAATAAACACATTTTTTTTTTTAAATGTAAAAATGTTTAACCGTGAGTCTTTCGTTTGCGTGCCCGTAAGCGCAGCTACAGTTAGCAGTCAGTGGGAAAGCATATAAGAACTAAATATGCAAAATAAGCCAGGAAGCAATAGCGTAGTGGTAGAGATGTTGGCTGAAGAGCAGGCATTCATGGTTTGAGCCCCCACAACACCAATTTTTTTTTTTAGCAAAATAAGCAGGAAACAAGTCCCTGACAAATATGTACACATAAAACCACAATTTATGTAAAATGTAATGAAATAGCCCATTTATATTGAAGAAATGTGAGGTAACAAAACAATAAAAAATGCCAGATGTGCTCATAGCTGAGCTACAGTTTAACAGAGTGAGTGCATCTGCCCGTAGATGAGCAGTGGTTTAACTGGTGCAAAATGAGTGCCCGTAGCTGAGCAGTGGTCTAACACGCTAAATCTATGTGCCCCTAACTGAGCTGAATGTAATATGCATGCTGATAGCCAAATGAGGCTTAAAGCAGCGTACCCCGTTTGTGCGGAGCTGCGCACCGCGCAAACAAGCTAACTGACGGGCAACGTTGAGCAAGCCGTATCAAAACTGCCTTTACACAGACACACCCCTCAGCTTGTCTAGACAGTCATAAAAAATAAAAAGTAGTGGCCAGGTTCGAACCCAGGATACTATACACCATAGTCAAGGTACTGAACCACTAAGCCATGACAACAGTACCTATAAATGCAATAATAGCTAATATATAGGAATGAATACAGACTAGAGCATGACAATGCAGATTTACTGAAGTTGATACAATTCCAAAATGGCCAATCACAGATATGTGCGGGAAAAACAGACTATATAAGCCCCATAGGTGGGAATACACAACATAAATGATTGTAGAACTGACCTGCAGTCAGAATGACAGGAGTAGGTGAGGGTAGTTGCTTTCGAGCACAGAGGTGGGGTGTTGAGGAGTCCAGGTACATGGTCTGGCTCCTAGTCCATAATCATGAGGCCCAACTCATGCAGGGCCAGGTCCTCTGGGGAGCATACAGGGCCGAGGTGTGGGACCAGTTGGCTCATGATCTCACCAGTACCACAGGGATTCCAAGGACTGGTGAGGAGGTCTGTCACCACCATGCGGACCTGAAGAGACGCAAGCAGGACCAACTGAACCTTTGGATCCAGGAGGCCCGGCAAACACCCAACGCCCCACTACTAAGTAACATTTAATTATGTATGTAAGAAATTAAACTAGCTGATATTATGGAGATGTGTATTCCAATATTACTTCATTTATATTACAGCTGCAGGTGTCCATTCTGCAAACCGCAGAGCCTATGGCGATAGGCTGGTGTGGTTACGCCACCAGGCAGGTCAGTAATCCACTACCAGTAACTGTAAAGAAATATAAAAGTATGACAGTCAGCAAAAGAGTGCAGTGTAGTCAGTAAGGAATAAAATCTGCAAGTAACAGTGTGAAAGTGTCTGCAAGTATTGCTTGATTACAAAAGTGTGTTTCAGCCTGTAATTTAAACCGAAAAATGAAACTGTCTGACATATATTCTGAAATAAAAATGCCCTACCTGTAAGAAAATAGTACACAACCTGCAGCAGGCTGAAAAGTATAGCTGCAGAAGATGATGAAATCACATGTGTGAAATATATCCCTGTGGAAATACTGAAACATGACAGAAGTGAGACTGGTGGAAAGGATTGTAATAACTACAGGTAAAACATGTCAATAAAGCCTAGAAGTAAGTACCATCCTGAATAGTAAAATGAAAGCAAGTGAGAGAGTGTGAGAAAGTGTCATGAATCCAGCAATACAGTAGTAATAACCCCTGAATAAAGTATACTGCAGTCAAGACAGAATGAAATGCATGTGAAATTCAAAACCAAACAGCGAAATCTGTTCAAAGTGTTGCTGCATCTGGAATGTGTATCACAAAATCTGGATATGTTGCTCTCAGTCTGCAATATGCAGATAGGATGATTGTCTGATATACCAAACATCCACACTTGTCTACAGCTATATAAAGCAAATGTAGCAGGATGATGTAGCTGAACAAAGCTAGATATGAATGTGTATGAAGAACCATAAAATGTATATTGATGTTGCAATAACAGTCCTATCACCAAGTTGAAATAGTTATCATATAGGAAACTGTAGTTAGAACAGTAGTGTGTATATAACTGTAGCTATTAGAAATGTACAGCATATGTATTGTTATTCAAAGGTGTTAATATTACTTTCTTTACCCCACCCTATAACCACATATAACCCATTCCACGTGAAAATGGTATGTGCAATCACAGTTAACACCCCTGGACGTTTGTCCTGTTGGGTCATATATATTTGCATGTCCGTTGATGCATCTGCCCTGTTCATACATCCACACCTGATGGCCTGTTGCCATCAATTAACCCTGCATGTTGTTGGACTGTGTATTTCTGTTCAAATTATGCATGTGTTATGCACGCAGTTCAATGGTGTGAATATCTGGGTGTTTGGTTAATGGGAATACTAATGCATGCTGTTACAACTAATTGTGAATGGTATTATATGTCACTAACCCAAACTGTCATGACATAATGCAAAACATAGGACAACAGGGAAGGCGGGTTCAAGCGGACCCACCTCTCCCACCTCAGCTGGCGAGTGCACCTGGCACTAGTGCCGAGTCTGGACCCTCCTCCGGTGGCCCTGTGCCACCTACGGGTGGAAGCACTGCAGGGGATGGGGCTCGCCCCCCTTCTGCAAGTGTGGCCGGAGGAGAACCACCACTCACCCTCCATAGCATCCAGACTGTGGTGCATAGGGAGATTTGGGACTCTGTTCTCGAGCCCCTACGCCAGCTCGAGGCACATGTGGCGCAACTAACAGGCATGTTTGTTGCCCGGCCTACACAGCCCCCAGCACAGTCCCATCCTGGGCAGTGAAGGAACAGTGGCAACTGCCTATGGGTGGGGATATCAGTTCCACTGTTGCCATCTGTGGGCTCATGGGCTCTGGATATCCAAACCTCCGTCCCCGTCAATTGTGTAACCCCCCCCACACGTGTCATACACCGCCCCTGTATGCGTCTTGTTTGTCTTGTCTGTTTACCTAAAAAAAACTTCACGAACAAATGTAGACCAACCAAGAAAGAAATCCAAAAACACACCCATGGAGACAATAATTCAACTGCTGTGATGTAATAGTAAAAAGCAGGTTTAATACCAACACGAATCCTTAACAGAACAACTTGATGACAAGCGCTTTCGCCTGGACAATTCCAGGCTTTTTCAAGTCAGAGCAAACAAAGCCAACTGGAAAAGACAATGCTTAAATAGCTGGATCACATGCTGAATTTAATTGGTGCTTAAGAAGCAATTAAAAATTAATTAGAAAGTATTTTGAAGTAAAGAAAAATTCAGTCTTAATAAAGCTCTTTAAAAACGCATAATGTTCAGTATAACACATTTTAACAATCCTAATATTGTATACACTATATAAAAATCATATAGTGTATTGTATACAAATTATACATTTGCTAATAAATGCTCCCTATCTACATTAAAAACATCCAAGACTACAACTAATATATAAGGGGAAATAAAAAACAAAAATGTGTATCAAAAAATTGTAAACAAACAAATATATACTGTTTACATGTGGAAAGAGCACAAACCATGCTTAGAAAATGTATTGAAAACTGTTGATGAAGCTTAAATATGCTGCCAGCAAATGCTAAAAAACATAATAAAAGACATTATAAAAAATACAAACTATAATCTAGCTCGTCTGAGCCTGAGAACTGGTCCTATACTTAACGTCTCATTCATGCCAGGCATACTGCCAGCATCAAGCCTCAGCTGCCAGATTAATTCCCTAAATTCAAGGGTGGACTCCCAGTCCCCACCTCTGTTGTTGGGATGAACTTGTTCAAGCACCATGAAAGTTAACTTGAAATTGGGACAACTGAGGGAGTGTTTATAGAATGCGTTACTATCTTTCTTTTTGTCTATATCGTAGATATGTTCATATATACGCTTTCTAAACTCCCTTTCAGTTTTCCCTATATAGAAAGCACCGCAGGACAAGCAGCACCCAATATATACTACCCCTTTCGTGTTGCAAGTGTGATGACCATGTGGTTTTAAATTGACACTACGTGCTTTCAAATATAACTGACTGTTGTTAATTATAAAAGGGCATTGTTTACACGTGCCACATTTAAAAGTACCATTCCTTTGTTTAGTGGTCGTACAAATAGTGATGTGCTTTTGTTCAAAGACTTCTTTTAGATTACGGCCTCTTTTTCTAACAAATGATGGTTTCTTTGAAATCAAATTCTTAAGTTCATCATGGGTTTGTAATACAAACCAAAACTTTATAATTGTATTTTCTATCTCCCTTGAATTCTCTGAGTAAGTATAAATGAACTGACTCTGGTTCTCTTGGGTTTGTGTGTTGGTAATCATAACGTTAGAAACCACAGCCTCCTTATTCCCAAATAATGGTGTGTATGTAGAATCCCTTTTACTAAGTGTTTCATGGATGAGATTATTCACCAAGTAGTCTGGATAACCTCTATCTGCAAACATCACCTTGAGGTTGTTGGCTTCATCAATAAAATCAGATAACCTACTGCACATACGGGATGCTCTGATAAGCAAACCTTTAACTATTCCTTTCTTTTGTTGAAAAGGGTGCTGGCTATTAAAATGTAGTAGGGAATTGGAGAATGAAGGTTTTCTGTAAACTTTAGAATACAGTTCACCTGTTTGGACATCTCTCAAGATTGCTACATCTAGGTAATGCAGTTCGTTCTCATTAATTTCATGGGTAAAGGATAGAAAATCAGTAGAAGAGTTAATATGCTCCAAAAACCCTGTCACTTGTTCCCTAGTTCCGTCCCAGATGATACATATATCATCCAAGTAACGGCAATAAAAAGTAATATATTGTGCCCAGGTGGACCGGAATATGAACTCGTGCTCCCATCTGTGCAACACCGTGTTGGCATACACGGTGGCACAGGAGGCACCCATGGCCACTCCTTTTGTTTGTTTAAATAATTCCCCATTGAAAAACACATAGCTGTTATTTAGAACAATATTAAGCATGTCAGAAATTAAATTAATGATGTTACTACTGAGAAATGAAGTAAAGTGTCCACCAAGCACAAATAAATCGAAACTCCACAGAAATGATGCTTTAATAAGCACTGTAAAAACGCTCCAACACAGAGACAGGGTCTCTGAGACTAGTTTCAAACCTAAGAAAATCAGTAAACCATTCAACCCCGACAGTATGAGGTATGCTAGGAAATAGGTCTTTAATATCCACAGTGATCATAAATGAAGAAGTAAGGCATTTTTCTTTTGGGAAAAGTTTAAGAAACTCCCAGGAATCTTTTATTACATGGGTCATAGCCAGGGTGTGCTTTTTAGTAACAAAATCTATAAATTTGGAAATGGGTTCCGTGACCCCCCCCCCGCGCCTGAGACAATTGGTCTAAATGGCAACGGGTTAGTATTTTTGTGAGTTTTGGGGATTCCAAAGATAATAGGAACCCTGGGTTTGTTAACTAGAAGAAAATTGTACAATTGCTCATTAATGACACCTTGTAATAGATGATCGTATAGTGTGTATTTGATCTTAGCTACTGCTATATTGTACTCATTACGAGATATGAGACAATACTGCTGGTCATTATGTAGCATATTGTGTATGATTTCTTCATAAGTGTGGTCATACATAAGGACCACGCCACCACCCTTGTCCGGTTTCATGACCCTGACGTGTTCCCTTGAAAGTAAAGAAATAAATTCAAGTTCTTGTTTAGTCAAGTTAGAATACTGCGTGTTCCCAGAATGAAAAAACTTTTCTCGTAGTTCATGTTCTACCAGCTCCTCATAGAGCTTTAAGGGTTGCACCATGGGGGGATTAAAGGTGCAACAGTTCATCAACAGTTTTCAATACATTTTCTAAGCATGGTTTGTGCTCTTTCCACATGTAAACAGTATATATTTGTTTGTTTACAATTTTTTGATACACATTTTTGTTTTTTATTTCCCCTTATATATTAGTTGTAGTCTTGGATGTTTTTAATGTAGATAGGGAGCATTTATTAGCAAATGTATAATTTGTATACAATACACTATATGATTTTTATATAGTGTATACAATATTAGGATTGTTAAAATGTGTTATACTGAACATTATGCGTTTTTAAAGAGCTTTATTAAGACTGAATTTTTCTTTACTTCAAAATACTTTCTAATTAATTTTTAATTGCTTCTTAAGCACCAATTAAATTCAGCATGTGATCCAGCTATTTAAGCATTGTCTTTTCCAGTTGGCTTTGTTTGCTCTGACTTGAAAAAGCCTGGAATTGTCCAGGCGAAAGCGCTTGTCATCAAGTTGTTCTGTTAAGGATTCGTGTTGGTATTAAACCTGATTTTTACTATTACATCGCAGCAGTTGAATTATTGTCTCCACGGGTGTGTTTTTGGATTTCTTTCTTGGTTGGTCTACATTTGTTCGTGAAGTTTTTCTGGTTCTTGTGTTGGTACCATGACCACCGGCGTAGAGGCGTTCAACCCTGCAGTCACACCCCGCTTGCTACAGGAAACTGATTCCAATCTTCCTGTAACGCGAGCGGAATTCAACCAGGTACTGGACATGCTCACTGAGCTCAAGGGACTTCTCAACTCACAGCGTAAGGATGTTACATGTATTTCCTCAACTAATATTTCCCCTAGCAGCGTTTCCTTGGCACAGCGTACTGCTGGAGGGGATTCAGACGGAACAAGGGCTACACCCGAAGTTGTTCACGATAACCAAGGATGCCATGAAAGCATAAAAACTTCCAACACTCGTATCAATCCTGGTGCCCGGTCTAAGAAAACAAAGGAGAAAACGAAAGACTTTGACTTTTCAAACTGGGCGAACCAGCCTTTCAATTTTAATAAAGGTACTGTTTCTCATGTTAATTCTGTGGCCATTGATACGGAGTTTACTGCTTTTAAAAACAAGCTGTATGCGCTAAAAAGTAATCAATGCGAAATTGACTACCTGACAGAATGTGTCAGGACCAAGCGTATCCCTAAGGGGCTACGATTATTTAAGTTTCTGAACTTTGTTAAGCATGGCTCTGCACAGTATAAACAACTATGCAGAATTTTTGATCGGGCAGGCCTTGAGGTTATAGCGGTCATGCTTGAAGAATATGAGAGGAAGGCTAAAACACTGATTGAGGAACTAAACAACCTTCATAACACTGTTACTTCAGATTCAGACTTTGGCATGGTCAAACATGACTATGACAAAGTCTTTGAGGAGGTTGATTTATTTTGTTCCAAAATTATCACTAGAAAGATTAAGAAACTTGAGAGGGATGTTCACGAGTACAGGGAAGAGAAGGCATATCCCTGTTACAACAAATCAGCCAACAACAATAGATACAATAGCACTGTTGATAATGGCACTGATGAAGTGTTTCAGGGTAATTACAATGAGGCCCCACGTAGAAGTGAACGCCTCGCTGAAAAGGATAGAAAAGAGCGTAACCAGGATTTTCATTATCCCCGGGGAGAACCGGGGGATGGGGGTACAAACCACAGAGACCAGGGAGCAGATGGTACAACAAATAAGTGTAGCAAATCATTATGACACAAGGTTTGATCCCATGATTGCTGTTGCCCCATGTACTTTAATTAACTCTAATGTCAACGAGGTTTGCATACAGATTATGGATGGCTCTAACTGTAGGGTGTTCAAAATGAACAATTTCAGCATATATAATTTTACTGAAATTCCAATAGATATGGTGGCCTTTGATATTTTTACCAAAGGTTTCCAATTTGTACCCTCTAATAGAACTAACTTGGCTAATCTATTGGTAGATCTTAAACTTTTTACTAGAGCATTGAATTTAAAGCATTTTTTTAAAAATACAACACACAACATTAGTGGACTTACTAGAAAAAGCACCTTTAATCCCCCCATGGTGCAACCCTTAAAGCTCTATGAGGAGCTGGTAGAACATGAACTACGAGAAAAGTTTTTTCATTCTGGGAACACGCAGTATTCTAACTTGACTAAACAAGAACTTGAATTTATTTCTTTACTTTCAAGGGAACACGTCAGGGTCATGAAACCGGACAAGGGTGGTGGCGTGGTCCTTATGTATGACCACACTTATGAAGGAATCATACACAATATGCTACATAATGACCAGCAGTATTGTCTCATATCTCGTAATGAGTACAATATAGCAGTAGCTAAGATCAAATACACACTATCGATCATCTATTACAAGGTGTCATTAATGAGCAATTGTACAATTTTCTTCTAGTTAACAAACCCAGGGTTCCTATTATCTTTGGAATCCCCAAAACTCACAAAAATACTAACCCGTTGCCATTTAGACCAATTGTCTCAGGCGCGGGGGGGGGGTCATGGAACCCATTTCCAAATTTATAGATTTTGTTACTAAAAAGCACACCCTGGCTATGACCCATGTAATAAAAGATTCCTGGGAGTTTCTTAAACTTTTCCCAAAAGAAAAATGCCTTACTTCTTCATTTATGATCACTGTGGATATTAAAGACCTATTTCCTAGCATACCTCATACTGTCGGGGTTGAATGGTTTACTGATTTTCTTAGGTTTGAAACTAGTCTCAGTAGTAACATCATTAATTTAATTTCTGACATGCTTAATATTGTTCTAAATAACAGCTATGTGTTTTTCAATGGGGAATTATTTAAACAAACAAAAGGAGTGGCCATGGGTGCCTCCTGTGCCACCGTGTATGCCAACACGGTGTTGCACAGATGGGAGCACGAGTTCATATTCCGGTCCACCTGGGCACAATATATTACTTTTTATTGCCGTTACTTGGATGATATATGTATCATCTGGGACGGAACTAGGGAACAAGTGACAGGGTTTTTGGAGCATATTAACTCTTCTACTGATTTTCTATCCTTTACCCATGAAATTAATGAGAACGAACTGCATTACCTAGATGTAGCAATCTTGAGAGATGTCCAAACAGGTGAACTGTATTCTAAAGTTTACAGAAAACCTTCATTCTCCAATTCCCTACTACATTTTAATAGCCAGCACCCTTTTCAACAAAAGAAAGGAATAGTTAAAGGTTTGCTTATCAGAGCATCCTGTATGTGCAGTAGGTTATCTGATTTTATTGATGAAGCCAACAACCTCAAGGTGATGTTTGCAGATAGAGGTTATCCAGACTACTTGGTGAATAATCTCATCCATGAAACACTTAGTAAAAGGGATTCTACATACACACCATTATTTGGGAATAAGGAGACTGTGGTTTCTAACGTTATGATTACCAACACACAAACCCAAGAGAACCAGAGTCAGTTCATTTATACTTACTCAGAGAATTCAAAGGAGATAGAACTATTACAAACCCATGATGAACTTAAGAATTTGATTTCAAAGAAACCATCATTTGTTAGAAAAAGAGGCCGTAATCTAAAAGAAGTCTTTGAACAAAAGCACATCACTGTTTGTACGACCACTAAACAAAGGAATGGTACTTTTAAATGTGGCACGTGTAAACAATGCCCTTTTATAATTAACAACAGTCAGTTATATTTGAAAGCACGTAGTGTCAATTTAAAACCACATGGTCATCACACTTGCAACACGAAAGGGGTAGTATATATTGGGTGCTGCTTGTCCTGCAGTGCTTTCTATATAGGGAAAACTGAAAGGGAGTTTAGAAAGCGTATATATGAACATATCTACGATATAGACAAAAAGAAAGATAGTAACGCATTCTATAAACACTCCCTCAGTTGTCCCAATTTCAAGTTAACTTTCATGGTGCTTGAACAAGTTCATCCCAACAACAGAGGTGGGGACTGGGAGTCCACCCTTGAATTTAGGGAATTAATCTGGCAGCTGAGGCTTGATGCTGGCAGTATGCCTGGCATGAATAAGACGTTAAGTATAGGACCAGTTCTCAGGCTCAGACGAGCTAGATTATAGTTTGTATTTTTTATAATGTCTTTTATTATGTTTTTTAGCATTTGCTGGCAGCATATTTAAGCTTCATCAACAGTTTTCAATACATTTTCTAAGCATGGTTTGTGCTCTTTCCACATGTAAACAGTATATATTTGTTTGTTTACAATTTTTTGATACACATTTTTGTTTTTTATTTCCCCTTATATATTAGTTGTAGTCTTGGATGTTTTTAATGTAGATAGGGAGCATTTATTAGCAAATGTATAATTTGTATACAATACACTATATGATTTTTATATAGTGTATACAATATTAGGATTGTTAAAATGTGTTATACTGAACATTATGCGTTTTTAAAGAGCTTTATTAAGACTGAATTTTTCTTTACTTCAAAATACTTTCTAATTAATTTTTAATTGCTTCTTAAGCACCAATTAAATTCAGCATGTGATCCAGCTATTTAAGCATTGTCTTTTCCAGTTGGCTTTGTTTGCTCTGACTTGAAAAAGCCTGGAATTGTCCAGGCGAAAGCGCTTGTCATCAAGTTGTTCTGTTAAGGATTCATGTTGGTATTAAACCTGCTTTTTACTATTACATCCCAGCAGTTGAATTGTTGTCTCCACGGGTGTGTTTTTGGATTTCTTTCTTGTCTGTTTACCTACCCAACCTACCTCCCCAGCTGTACCGACTTCCTTCACCTGACATACCACTCTCACCTGAAAAAAAAAAAAAAGGGCACTCTGTACCCACAAAAAAATTACGCCCCATACATAGCTGCCCATTCCGCACACATGTCTGCTGGACATGGAACCTATCAATTACAATTGGCTGTACAACAAGTATTATTGTTGTCCTGACACCTCTCTAAGGGGTGGAAGGTTTCAAATGTCACACCAAATTACATACATATGCACAGCTGTTGCTGATGAAGAAATGGGCAGCTATGGGCCTTACCTACATCCCTCCTGCACATCCCAAGCTTGTTTCCCTACTGTCTTACCCTCTTTTTGACCCCTTTATCACCAATTTCCTGTCTCCCCATTTTCTTTTCTTTCAAAGAAAATAGCGCGGGTGTGCGCCAGAGTAAGCACTGTTAAGTGGTTGTAGGCAGGTGTGCGCTTGTGTGCACGGAGCTAACCACCAGTGCACATGCGTGAGCTCCGCGCAAACCAGCGCTAACCCGGTTACAACTGCTTAAAAGTGCCTTAGTCACTTTGATTGACATGTCCTGTACTCAGTTCAAAAGCAAAATAAATTCCCACTGTCAGTCCCGAACCCAGGACCTTGGAAACACTAGTCTGTACGACCTACCACTAAGCCATGACTCTTATACAAAAACATTGTGCTAAAATAAATATAACATGTAATAGTAGGGATGAATGTAAAGGGAATATAGGATGTGTAGTACACAAAGCATGTCATTTAAAATTACTGTCAAGACTACTGGATTTCCATAAAAGTAGTGTGTGAACAGAAACAGCCATGCTAGTTGGCAGCTTGTAGATAATAAGGTCAGTTAAAGTACATATATAAATGTATGTATATGTACACACACATATATATATATATATATATATATATATATATATATATATATATATATAGTTGTAGGAGTCAATGTGCATGCACACTTGCTACAGGGAACATGAGAGAGGAATGGAGAAATGTGAATATACAACACAGCCTGAATCATGAGAGAGATACTAACCTTTACACTCACAGAACACTGTCCACAGCATACCAGCATGGTTCCCGCCCTCACAATCTGAAAGGGCAACTCCTATCCCACATACCCTTTTATAGAACTGACCTGAAATCACAGTGAGAACTGCAATCAGTACACAACTGGCTGTATGCAATTAGCAAATGCTGGCTTACAATTGGTGCAGAGGCCATCACATGGACCTATGCAGATACCTACAAAAGCATCCAGTGCTAACACTCCCCACATGCAATACATTCATTGCATTGTCTGTAAGCAGACAGAGGGAGAGCAAGAAGTGAGAGAGAGAGAGAGAGAGAGAGAGAGCAAAAAATAAAAAATAAAAAAGATTAGACACTGTGACTCTGTCCCCCGAAGCTGTCAGCACTGACAGTAGCAGCAGCAAGCAGAAGCTGTAGTAACGCAACCAGCTGAGACAAACACAGGTAATGCAAAGTAGCAGGTTAATAGTGTGCATACTGTGAACCCTCCAATTGTGTCATAGGTCTGTATCCATAGGTATGTCCATGTGATATGTTGTGTGTACGTAGTTCCACCAAAAGGGGATGACCATACATTACATGTCAATCAGTCTTAGGCCATGATCCTGGCAGCAGTTGTCTGTGCGTTGGCCCAGCAATGGCTGTAGCGACTGCTTTGAAAGGTCAGCCAGGTTCAAAAGTCAGGATCAGCCCATCCCAAAGGCACACTGGCTGGGAACAAGTGTCTGCAGGTACCCGATGTCACTGCATATGCATCCCATACTGCATAATTCCATAGCTTAGCAGACCAGGCCCATTATACATATGATGTGGTAATTCCCAGGGTCAGTCGAGGTGCCCCCTTGGTGGTGTGGGACCACTGTTGCTGTATGCCACTGTCCAGGTACACATCCTGTAGTATGGCCAAGATAAACTATCAGTGTTATATGCAGTTGTATGTCCTCTTGGAGTGCCGGTAGCACACATCCAGGGATACCACGAGGTCACAGTGATGCTGTGTGTTCTTCTCTGCTGAGGGCGGCCCTCACCTGAACATGTGAGATGATAGGGAGGTTACATCCAGCTGTGATAAATATTGCAACTGGTGGGGGAGAAGGAGGGGGAATACATGCACCGAACATGTCTGCAAGATTGTTGCCAATATCCGTGTGTTTGGTGAATGTTAAGTAGGTGTGTATTAACACAGAGCATATCTGAGGCATGTCGTCCATATGTGTAACATAACTGAAGAAGGCCTTGTGGTCATCCATAGTGTTTGTGTCCATTTCCCTCCCAGAGTAGGCCGTGGCCATTGTTATGATGGACCGTAGCGTAGTACCACTGCTGAACACAGATGCCTTCCCTTAATGTGAATGTGCTCTGTCCTGCAGTAACCTCCTGCTATTGTTATACAATCTGCCTCTGTCTGGGGTCCACCGGACAGGATGCCTAACCTTTGTGCATAGGGTCTGGGTTAGAAATGTGTGTGCAAGTTCCATGCAATCTGTGGCATGTCCGTGGTAAGCATTCACAAAGGGGTCAGCAGTGTGGCTTGTGGCTTCCACTGGCCCAGTGTGCTGCATGGATACCATCTCAGTCCCAGCAATTGAATAACTGTCTAATCACATACATATCAAAGTTGTCTACTGTGCTGGTGGTGGTGGGATATGTATATCCAGGCCGAGTAACTTCTGTCCACATCACAGTAGTGGACGGTGTCCCACATACAGTACCTTGGGATGAACCCCCAGAGTGAGGTTGTGCATTGCACCTGTCAGTGTATGCTGACCGATAGGGCATGCTACTATGTTGTGTGGAATGTGGCAGGTATTGTTGCACAGGTGTTGGCTGAGCACTGATATCTGGCCATGTACCTGTGTATCCACCATGACACACACACATGCAACATATGGGAGTAGTAGTATATCACTACACATGAGTATCATGTATAGTATGTGTGCCATATATTACTGACATGGTCTGCTGATATCCTGTTTGTGTTCTCTTCCAGGGAGATGACGCCACAGCGTAACCCCACCTACTCTGTGGCGGAAGATGAGGAGATCCACCAGAGCCTGGTGCAGGAGTATGACATCCTGTTTTCCCGCACCAGTCAGAATCAGCAGGAGAGGGCCACACTGTGGCAAGACCTTGTCCGTAGGGTAAATGATATTGGCATGCATAACAGGACATATGAGCAGGTACGACATCACTGCAGTGATTTAATCCGAAGTGTCCGGCAGCGTGCATCAGATATCCACAGGCAACAGGTCGCCACAGGAGGTGGGGTGGCCACACATTCCCCCCCTCACCAGACTGGAGGGGCTACTCCTAAGTGTTGTGGCTCCAGCCCCGGAACACCAACAGCAGTACACCTGCATTATGATGGGGGCTGGTTCCACACATCAGCACGACATGGAGCGTGCAGGTAATATGCCATATGTACACTTGACTGTTCTGTACACTGTATCATATGCAATATCAATGGCACAGTTGTGCCCACTGACATTAATCTCATCATTTCTGCAGGTCCCTCCAGGGTTACAGCAAGACAGGCCATCCATGCTGGTGAGTGTGTTTAACATAACCTATGATAGTCCTGATAATGCTAGTAACAGTAGTGTAACTCAGTAGTGCTCTGTGTGTATATTGTGGGGTGTGCATGTGTGCAGGTGTGCCTGTGCCCATGTGTGCATGTGTGCAGGTGTGCCTGTGTCCACGTGTGCATCTGTGCATGTGTGCCTGTGTCCACATGTGCATGTGTCCACGTGTGCATGTGTGCCTGTGTCCACGTGCGCATGTGTGCATGTGTACAAGTGACCATGTGTACACATGACCATGTGTGCATGTGCCCATGTGTGCATGTGTCCATGTGTCCACATGTGCATGTGTCCACGTGTGCATGTGTCCACGTGTGCATGTGTCCACGTGTCCATGTGTGCACGTGTGCATGTGTGCATGTGTCCATGTGTGCATGTGTGTATATGTGCATCACTGGTAACAATATCTGGAGACTGTAAACTGTGTTTCCTGTCTTCCTCCCACAGATTCTGGGGCTGCTCTGGTGACCTGCAGCAGGGAACCTGAATCCTGTGCCACGGCTACTGGTAATGATGATATTTGTGTAATGGTACAGGAAGGTGTGTCAGGGTCTGCCATTGGTCAGCCAATTGACAGTACACAGCTGTCAACCCCATCATTGCGCACAGTAATCCTGCCTGTACATCCTTTGTCACCATTGTCCCTAGGTGATGGACAGGATACAGTGGGCATAGACCAGGGTAATGTGGTACCTGTGGCACATGCGTCCCCACAGAGCAGCCATGGGCAGGGTCCTCCGATGGTACCACACAGACAGTTGCCCATGGGTTCTCGTGGGAGCAACCGTGGGTGTACTGCCTCTGGCTGACGTGCCCAAAGAGGTCTGTCAACCTCAGCTATGTTTCGGACTGTCATGCAGGCACAGTCACGTATGGAAAGGTACACCAGACAGGGCCTGAGGGAGCTGAGACCATGTCGCACAGCCATGACAGACAGCATGCGTGACATTGCGGATGCTATCCGTAACTTTACTGATGTCATAGACAGATTTGTGGGGACATATTACAGCAGTTCCACAACCAGATGTCCATGAGCCAGGGCAATGGTGGGCGTTTGCAGCGTCGATGTGGCCGTATGCCGGCAGCAGCAGCAGCAGCAGTTGGCAGTCTGTGTGAACGACAACAGGCTCGCGCACGGCCCCATAGTGCCAGCAGCAGCCCCAGCAATGCTGGGTCTGTGCTGTCATCGGAACGCCCCAGGAGACCACGTGCACGTGGCTCTGGACAGTCCCAACAGGGACTTGTGTCCAGTCAACACACTCCCACTTCTGATGACAGTACCCAGTCTGGCTTTGTACTGGATACGGTCCGTAGCACCCCTGCCAGGCACAGGTACCGTGTCTGTGCACACAGACACTGATCTGTATGGCCTGCCAGGTGCAGTCTGTGGCTGTCCACAAACCCCTGTATATGGCAGCCATGAGGTGGAACTGTGTGTGTGCATACACACATGCGAAATGTTAACACCTAGGGCAACCACATACACGCACACACTGCACCAACACTGCCCCACCCTGTACTGCTGCCCCTCGCCAACACACATACACACACATGTCAATTGGTGGTATCAGTGGCTGACTCAGGCATACCTAATCCACACCCTGTGCATATGATGACACTGTGCCACCTCCCGCAATCTCTAACATTGCGGGAATAGGTAAACACGTTGCTGATGCACAGGGTGACTACATAGAAGTGTATTAGTAGTATCATGTTGGTAACAGTACAGTGTGCTGCTATGACTGTGTGTTTATCCCAGCATGCCTGCTGCAGTAACTGTATGAATGTCCTGAATTGTTATCTGCACCCATAGTACATACCAAAGTATAACAGCTGCACATAATTGCATGCCAGTGGTAAGGTTGTCATCAGATAGCTGCATACATGGGTAGCACAGGGGGAAAGCTAACGCAAGTAGTGATATGCAATGGTGGACATGTACAGTAATGGTGTCAAGTTGCCCAAAACGACTATGCCATGTGGATGTTGGCGCATGTAGATATGTGTGCAGTACCAATGTAATCCAAATCACAAATAAGTATGACATAATATCAGTTGTACCATGGGCATCTGCACTGCGTATTCCTGGGTACATGTAGATAGTGCCTACATATTTGCATTGTTACTTACTGTTATTGTTACCCCTTCTTTGTTGTATAATGCACTACTTCCATCCCTGTTTACTGTAGCTTTGTTTGCATGCATGTTCGCTTGGGGTTCCCTGAAACACTGCTTACACCTGCAATGCAGCGTTACAGTGCTTCTGTAGACTTCTAGTGACATCTGCATAGCGTACGATACGTATGGCAACTTTACACATGACAGAACGTCACTGTCTGTCCTGTACGCATGTACGTTGCCTGTGACACATTGCACACATCTTACCTGGCATTTACCCACGTGTGCAGTCATATATGTCAGTGCTATGAAACAGTAGCGGTACACCCACACATACACACCTTCAGTATGTTGTTCCCCATTGGCCCTATGTGTTGGTACTCACCATGGCAATCACACTACTAGGGTAGCATGTGCAAAGGTAACCTGTGAATCGCCTCTATGGTCCAGTTGTGGTTTATGTGAGTCATGTGTCAACGTCACAGCTGCCACATGTATGCAGTCAGCCATCACCCTTGGCCAAGAACGTACAACACATGTGTGGGATGCCACCACACAGCCAATCTGGGGACTGGTCTCTCTGAACCCAGTAATGCCATACCCTCTTAGGTGGCATGTCATATATACTACATCCTGGACAAACGTCAACCCCAATCCCTGCTGCTACTATTGATAATACCCCTGAAGATGTTCCTGATAGTTTTGACCAGTTCTTTACTGAGACATTTCAGGCCCTAGCTAGCCATTTACCTCCTAGCTCCCCTGGTCCTGAAAGTGGCACCCCTAGAAAACTACTTGCGTTCAGCTGCCAACCAGTCGCCACTTCACTTCTCTGTACCTTGATTGAAACAGTGAAACAAACTACACTTTCTGCCAATCAACTCCATGCCGACTACCTATCAAAACCAGATGATGCTATTGCTTACCCCGTCTCAAAGGTAATCAAAGGAACCATGGTAGAATCTAACTTTCCCACCATCTGGAAAATGTCATATGTAATCCCACTTCACAAAGGAGGCAGCTCTACTGAATTCTCCAATTATAGGCGAATAGCTATACTCTCTCCACTTGCAAAGATTATGGAAACTTTCGTCATAGACAATTCATGCACCACCTAATCCAAAATCGCATTATGGCAGACACTCAGCATGGCTTACGTCCTCATCACAGCACTACTTCAGGCCTCCTAGCCTTTACTAATACCATAAACCATACTTGCAACACTAATTATATATCCTCAGCCCTCTTTTTGGACCTTTCCAAGGCATACGATATGGTTGATCACCAACTTGTACTCCACACCCTGCAAACACTGTCAAGATACTGGAGCCTTCCAATGGTTTCAATCCTACCTGCATGGTCAACAGCAGGCTGGTCTCTGGCAGAACAAACTCTCTATCCTTCTACCTAACACCCTCAGAGTACCACAAGGCTCTATACTAGGGCCCTTGCTGTTCTCCATCTTCATTAACGACCTTTATACTGTCATCCCAAAAGTCAGCTGTATCCAATATGCTGAAGACTCTACTCTGATCTGCTCAGCCACATCTCCAGTAGAGTTATGGTCAGCTACCCAGGCCACCTTTAATACAATAGAAAACTGGCTTTCTGAACATCGTCTGATCCTAAATCCCAAATAAATTAAACTGCTGTTATTTCACCAACACGTAGGTCTACCACTTTCACCGTTACCATAACATCAACTGATGGCACAATAATCTCCCTGACCCATCTCCTAAACTATTAGGTGTCATCATAGACAATAATCTCAAATGTGACCTACATGTTAACCAGATTATCAAAGCCATCAATAGAAAACTAGGGTCACTTTACAGAATTAAAGCCTTCCTAACCCTCCAGCTAAAGGTGCCATAGTTCGCTCACACCTTGTTTCAACCCTTCTGTATGCATCCCTCTACTCGAATATGAACAAGACTGTCCTTAACAAACACTCAATTTGCTACAACCACATTGCCAGGTTTGCCACTGGGCTGCCTTTTAGGACACATCATTGCATCAATCTAAATTAGCTTGGTTGGCTTGCAATACCCAGCCTAATACAGTATAACCAACTGATTATGGCCTATAAAATCCTCTATAATCCAGACAATACTCCTGCACTTCAAATATTATCACCCCCTATAACAATCCTAGACCGCTTCGATCCTCTAACAAATTACTACTTCAGACTAGCAGGTTTAATAACACAGCTGGTGATTCTCTCTTTGCAAACCCTGTAAGTAGATCCTGGAACTCACTTCCAGCTGATATTACCCTACTGTCCACCTTAGGTCACTTTAACAGTAGACTCAAACAACATTTGTCACTTAACTGGCTTAACTCAAATGTGTAAAATCTGTGAACCACTTTACTGTGTAATTTTAATTTAATCCTGACTTGTGCTCAGGACTAACATTAACCTGTGGAACATGTTTGACTTGCTTACTTATGTAATCTCTGTAAATAATCTGTTTGTAATATGTAATGCTAGTATTATGTAATGCTGTATCTGCTACCCTCGTAGCCTGTCTCCACGGGCCTCCCCTGGAAATGGACATGCATCCAGTCGGACTATCCCAGTCAACAAATGTAGGATAAATAAATAAATAAATAAAATATATTACAGTGACTACAATACAAGTCAGACATTGACACTCACTGACAGCATGCTGAACACACTGGGGCATACGTGGGGACTCAGAATAGCAGCCTGCCTGGGCATCACACACCTCCGCATCTGGCACACAGGCATATGTTCCGTTGGAACAGAGCACATGCCACACATGGCACTCACATCCCCTGTGCCACACACTCACAGCCTGTAGGGCTACACAACACACCTGCTACAGACGTGTCAGGTACCTGTCTTGTGTGCTGCACTGGGGTCCCGCTCAACAGGCTGTATCTGGTGAAGGTCACAGTGATATGCCTCAGGGGCACTATGGTCCACCACAGCACACATGCATACAGGTCAGTCAGAGGCATGGACAGATATGACTCACTCATTGACCATGCCAGTATGGCTGCCTGAGACATACCTCCCTAGACTACATGATAGGAAACATAGAATGGATCTGTCAGCATGTGGCACAGGCCAGTATGAGCCTGATGTTGGTTGCCAACATACCCTCACCAGGTATTCTACCAGTATATGTGGGAAGGGTGTTGTATGTCTACATTATGCTCAGTCTCCACTGTCATTCATAGGGTATCTACTGGCTGTCAACGTGTGCTTACATGCTAGGGAAGCCACAATGATGTGCAAGGGTCATCTTGCACGTGACACCCATGGCCCGATGTATAATGGCAAAGCTCCTTGGTACACACATACTGCCTTATGCTGCAGGACATGGATTACATAGCGACCTCCGTGGGTATCACACAGGTTAGGACACTAACAGTGCTGCTACACAACAACAGCAGTGTACACCGGAAGATGCATGCACCAGACACTGCCCTCAGCACGGTGAACTGCAATGTCTGTGCAGTACCAGATTCATGATTCATGGCTCACAGGTGTTACCCATCACTGACAGGTTATGCCCCATACCATGCCTGTCATCTGCTACACATGTAACACACATGGATAGGGGGGGTAGTATCCCAAGGTAACACAGATACACACACCTCCAGGTTGTTGGCACAGCACAAACCATCAGGGCCTACTCATGTGCAGCTAACAGTGTGTCGGACTGCCATCTGGTTCATAGCCTGGCACACACAACCCTCCCATACACAGGAAGACCAGCTATCCTCCATAACAACACTGGCAATATGACAGTCTCAAGAACTGTGTTTATATGGCCGGACTGCATCCAGCCAAACATTGTGTGTGAGCTTTACTGTAGCTACAACACACTAGTTGAAGGGTTCACAGCATGTGGTCACCGAATTGCAGTGGAATTACATGTTACCACTACCACAACAGGTGGGAACATGCAGCACCTGTACATCAACTACATGTACACTATATGGCCCAGACCAGATGTGTATCCCTTGCTGTAGGTCTTTCACCATAGACACCCACACTCTATAGAGACATACCACGCATGGACTCCTGCAAAGTAAGACACAGTCATATTGGTATACATTGCAAATACCATTTATCCACTCGAAGCATGTGTCAGACATGGTAACTACTGCAGGTCACAGGTATTTATGTGTATGTGTCACACACATACATCATGTGCAATGCCATTGCTGGTTTAGGCAATGGCATGCATTGTTATGTACAAACACCCACACAAGGTCATACTGTGTGACACAACCACATGTGACAGTTGTGTGTTACCAAACATACCTATCTGTCCTCTGACAATGGTAATAGACACAGTAGCAGAGCACACTATTGGCATTACTAGCCAACTAGCACTGTTTGGCTGTGCTGATAGTGTGGTGACATCCCCTGTGTTTACTGGGGGAGTATGCAGCATCTGGTGTATTGTAGTATTTGCCAAAAGGATCTGTTCGCTCATACTTGCATTTACACACACCCTACTACCCCCACACACATGCACACTTGCAGGATTCATTCCCCTACCTAAGTCATGACACATGAGAGAGACGCATTAGCAAAGCGCACTATTCCATTTACTAGATAGTTCCTCTTCTCTGGCTATACTTATAGGGTGCTGACAACATCAGTATTTTGAAAGGGTAATGTGCACCAGGTAGTCTGATCTCCTGATTGCCAAAACTAACATGTTTTTCATATGGAAATGCACACACACACATGCCATTTACAGGTTTCAAACTCCTACCTAACTACATTACGATACTCAGGAGAGACGCATTAGCGGAGTGCGCTATTCACATTACTGGAAGGATTTTCTTCTCCTGCTGTGCTTATAGGGTGCTAACATCATCTGTGTTTAGAAAGGGGAGTGTGCATCCTGTAGTGTGTTCTCCCAGTTGCCAAAAGGGACATTTCCCACACACACACTAACCCCCCTCATCCAAACACACACACTTGCCATTTGCAGGATTCAAACCACTACCTAACTATGTCATGACACTCGAGACTGACGCATTAGCAGAGCATGCTATTTGCATTACTGGGAGGCTTCCCTTCTCCTGCTGTACTTATAGGGTAATGACATCATCTGTGTTTAGAAAGGGGAGTGTGCATCCTGTAGTGTGTTCTCCCAGTTGTCAAAAGGGACATTTCCCTCACACATATTTGTACACACACACTAACCCCCTTCATCCAAACACACACACACTTGCGGGATTCAAACCACTACCTAACTATGTTATGACACTCGAGACGGACACATTAGCAGAGCATGCTATTCGCATTACTGGGAGGCTTCCCTTCTCCTGCTGTACTTATAGGGTGCTGACATCATCTGTATTTAGAAAGAGGAGTGTGCATCCTGTAGTGTGTTTTCCCAGTTGCCAAAAGGGACATTTCCCTCTCACACACACAAACCCCCTCACCCACACACACACTGAGCATTTGCAGGATTCGAATCCCTACCTAACTATATTATGACACTTGAGGGAGACGCATTAGCAGAGCGCACTATCCGAACTATTGGGCATCTGTTCTGCACCTGTAGTATTTCTAGGGTGCTGACATCTTTATTTCTACAGAGGTATGTAGCTGTATTACTACCTGTCAGGTGGGGGATAGCATATATATGCATTTGCAGCCACCTACGTCAGGGTCAGATATGCACATCGCACTGGCAGGTTATGTTCTATACCATGCTTTGGGACCACAAGACCTGTAACACACCACACCCACATCCAGGACACACACTTAGCTTCCCTGGGAACAGTGCCAGGATATGCAGGTATTCACATACACCATTCCAGTTGTTAACATCAGGTACAGGCATATTGTGTGTGAGAACTACTCAGGCCTCTACCACTTTACCCTACAGCCACTACAATTTGTGGGTCCATGTGCTATGGCAGAACCACACACCACAGCCACATGGGTGAATACATATTGCACCTGTCTATCTGCAACGTGGGTACTCACTGTTCCACACCAGAGGTAGACCACCATTGTTGATATCTGACCATACCCACCTTTCCCTGGACATCCATATCTCATCTCCACCCCCAGGCAAGGTTGTCACTGCACACAAACTGTGTTTTAGCACAAGCAGACTCTACACTTGTGTAGACTGGGGTGGATGACTTCAGAGGACCCATGCTGGAGGACTATACTGGCCACTCAGCATAATCCTTGACAATTGCATCCTATGAGCATGTGTACAGTTTGCATTGGTCATGCTATCCCACATATACCCATGACTGCTCCACAACAAGACACCTGTCAGCTGTACACCGCCATATGCGCCTGCTCAACAGACAGAGTGACCTAATACATTGCAGAGCTGTAGCCCACAGAGGGAGGACATCTGTGGACAGTTCCAGCATGGCACTTCATTCACACATACTCATTACAACACAGTGTTGACAGTGGAATCGTCCAGAGAATGCAGATAGGGCTCCCTCAGTCTGTTATTGACGGACACCTACTGTCAGAGATCCTCAGCAACCCTCTCACAGCACACACCGACAACATGGCTGTGGCTTAGCACATTCAATCCCTGAGACCTCCACGGTGCCCCTGCTTGACAGAGGTACAGCTCACTAGCCTCACATGTTGCCTTCTGTGACCTACTTTACAGTGGCACGGTAGCCTACTATCCTGGGGATGCAGATGCCAAGCACACTCTGGCTGAGCTGTCATTCCCTGGGGCAAGAAGCCTAGTATTGACCTCTACACCCATATGTTCAATTGTCGGATGCACAATATTTGTTGTGCTGTTCTACTGTTTGCAGGTCTTTATTGCCATAGCATTCCCTGTTCCTATGACCAACTTGTGGATCTGTGGCAGATGTTTGCATATGACGGCGCATCCACTATATCACTTATGTCTCTGTGGTCATTTACTGTGTGCACTGGGCTGATTGCTGTGTTGTGGTTGGTTCCTGGACTGACACGTACAAATACCAGATATGTGTGGCCAACTGCTACACGGAGATATGGCCTAAGTGTGTGAGCATGCCCAGTTCAACCTTTCCATGGCATGTTGTCTGACATATGCCTCATTTATCAAAGTGTGCGAGCATGCCCAGTGTGAGCTTTCCATATGTTGCACTCTGAAGTCCACCACATATTTGTGTGTGTGTGACCTTTGACATTATCGCACGTTTATGATTGTGTGTTGGGTGTCATGTTGTGTACTAACTGGCCAACTGCTTCATGTCTGCCACAACAGGGATTATACTGTGCCTGCAGGAATTGCATGGGATACTTTGCAGACAGTTCTCAACATTCTTTCATAATGACCTAACACTGTAGTACGTATAGTGTACTGGTTCGGTACTTTCACTGTGGTGGACAGTATCCTGGGCTTTAGTCCTATCACTGCTTGACATCTTCATAGTGAGCACAACAGACTGTGTAGGGTCCAGTTGTGCACATATGACCATGTTGCAATATGTTCAGATATGGACTACCTACACCAGGCACGTCCAACATTGCTAGTGTATTCCACAACATGGGTGGACATTGGCAAACACTAGCGATGTTCCATAGGCCATTTCTGATGGTAGTCACAGGGTGTGTTTGTCCTTCGACACACATTGTAACTGGAGTTTGCCATTACATATGTCATGGTTGGTATACTGTGCCTCTGTCTACCTCTGACATAACAGTGATACCCAGGGTAGCCTACCATCTCCCATACACTCATCAGGATGCCTCTTGAGGGGTGTCAATATGTGGCACTCTGGCTGACCTTTACTAGGAGTTTACTGAAGTGTGTGGGTGCCTTCTGTGTTATGGATCATTCTGTACAGCTTGTCCTATGTATGTCAGTGCTGGGGTTCAGGTCTCTCATGTGCATAGCTCACTGCCATTCAGATTGTACAAGGTGCAACATGTTCATTCATTCCAGGTTGGACATGGCTTCATACATCAGGCACAGCTTTCCTGTAGCTGGGAAGGATGGTGGTGTGTGGGGCTGCAGTTTGTTTACTCAGGCAACACATGTCATCTGTTCATGCTCTTTGCTACCCCTGGTGGGGTACTGTTGTGGACTTTACAGTTGATGGAGGTGTCTGCTGTGGTATATCCCACAGGGGCTATTGTAGTCAGTTGTGATGCTGATGGAGGATGGCTGCAGAGCCCGAGTGAGTTCCCCTTATCTACATCTACCAGCCTTCATGTTTGGGTGGGTATATGGTACATGTTTCTGCGAACACTACAGACACATGTTTATCCAGTGCAGGATATTTATCACCTTTTGTACCCAGGTCTTACATTACATGTTAGGTGCCTCATAGGTTAACACCTGTGTGGTAATTTGTGGGCACTTACTGTATATCCATGGTGGTTGTCTATACACAGTTCTGCGATTAGCTTGCTGACATGGCTATGGCTACAGTTGTCTGTTTGTAGGTGGCCCTTTTGTGGGTTGCTTGTGTCAGCTGGGGGTCGGATATGGTGGGCTGTTTGTACTCCTCTGCATACATGCTCAGTCACAGTCCTTCCATGTTGGCCTATACCTATGGGACATGTATACAGAACGGGGGTGGAGGGGCCAAGACCAGGCCTTGTGGGATGCCACTCATATCCGCTTTGTAGTCTGACATGGATGCGGCATGTCTGACCATGTCAGTTCTGTCCTTGGTCTGCTTTGCAACCCCTCTACTGACATAGGGGTGTATATTTAAGCTGGTGAGCATATCCATATTGAACACGTACGGTATTGTCTAGAAGCATGTGCACGGTCCAGCTACGCTGTGTGGACCACATAGCCCTCATCAAAGACCTTAATGACTGCTTCAAATGGGTCAGCCATGTTTAGGGGCCGGTTCTGCAGTTACAACAGCCACAGTGTGTAGGGTCCAGTATCAGTAGGTCCACATTAGCCTTTTGTCTGCGGTACATACTGATCCTTTCCATAGCTGCGCAGAACAAGCTTGTCAGGATCCTGGGGTGGTAGTTTGGAGTATCCATTCAGGCAACACCTTTGTTGTGATGGACCACTGTTGTTGTACACTGTTCTTTGGGTACATATCCTGTGGTAAGGCTGACATTGGCCAGTAGTGTGATTTTGCATTCCATTACTCTTGGGGTCCATGTTGGCCTCAGCACAGGACACCATCACATACCTTTTGCTGCTGTGTGTTCTGCTTTGCAGATGATGGCTGTTACCTCAGCATCTGCAATGTCAGGGGACCATCTGCTGGGATAGGTATTTTGCACTCAGGGGGAGGGGTGTTTGCACTGCACCTGACAGGTTGTATGTTAGCAATATGTGTGTGTGTTTGGTATGTTTCTTTGTAATATCTGTGTGATTCAGAGCATATCTGTGGATGCCCAACATGGTTCCTACCATCAGTTGGGTAGGCCTTGTGATTATCCTCAGTGTCCTGTACGTGTTGTATCTTCATAGGTTCATGGGTTCATAGTAGGCTAGACACCCTAGGCCATTAGCAAGCCTAGCTAGAGTGTGTGTGTCTTTCGCCACCCCTTGCTATGTTCAATTATGGCGATTTATGAGGTTCTTCACTGTGCCTCTGTCTGGTTGTGACACAGTGGGGACCCCCAGTATACATGTACTGTCATCCATCCACTTGGCAATATTCCTGTTGAGGGGTGTCAGTGAGGGGCTCTGCCTACCATGGATTGGGATCCTGTTTCTGGGTGTGGGGAGTCTATGGGTTATGTATCTGTCCCTCCAGCACATCTTATTTCATTATGTGTTGAGGTTGACATCTGTGACTCTCACAGCTCCAATGGCTTTGATTTCCTGTGGTGTAGCATGTCCATTACTCCTGTGTTGGACATGGCCTGGTACAACAGACATACAATGCCTCTGTGTAGGCAGTGTGTGACTGCAGTCAGCTGGGTGTCTACAACCAGGCAGCATATGACATATAATTCACACCCTTTATCCTGTTGGTGGGGTAACTATGAGGTCTTCTGAACCGCTGCAGGTGTCAAGTATGGTACATCCCATATGAGTCATTGTACTAGATTATGGGTCTGATAAGGGAACAGTACAGTGGCACAGTGACCTCTGTTGATGTTGATGTGAATCCTTTCATGATACGGTGTCCAGTATCAACAGTCTTCATAGCCACATTGGCATTGTGGCTGTCACATGACAGATTAATGTCGACCTGTGTCCCTAGGTCCCTGATGACTCTTTGCATACATAATGGTTTGACACCTATGTGGTACTTTGTGTACCTTGTCTGGTATTTGGTGGGACATTCATACTGTCCAGTGTCTTCGGATGCCTGGGTGGGGTCTTGTGTGTGAGTGTGGTCTGTCACATGCTACAGACTGTACAGCAGTTTTGACTACAGTTATGTGCACATGGGTGGTGTCCGCTGCTTTGTGCATTGTCAGTTACCTGGCTATATGGGTGTCTGTGCTGCATATGGATACTCCCCCTCCTTTGATGCCTTGGTGCAGGTGTTGGGGCCATAACACATGGTATGTGGTATAACCTAGTAGTGCTGGTGTGCTATCACTAGGCCTGCAGCAGGCTTCTGTCACTGGACAGGCATCAATGTTCTCCATAATGGGAAGTACCTCAGGGGCATGCATATTGCAGTTTACACATCTGGCATTGGTCAGCATTACCCTTATGTTTCCTACCACTTATGTTTTCTAGGGTGGTGGGTAGTCTTTTTGGCCTTACCTACATACGCCTCTGTGGAGGCGGCAAAGGCCTTATCCAGTATCCAGACGCACACGGGTAACAGCTGACAGCCATCCCTGTAACAGCAGCATGGCTTGTCATGCTTGACATCTCAAGCAGACACACATTACACCCTCCTGGACTGACAGCTGTAACTGTGCCAGCTGTTAAACATGAGCATTCTGTGTTTGTACTGTGGCAACATTCTTGGTGAGGGTTGGATGCTGCACACAGCCAGTGTCATCCCGCCCTGGGGTACATACTTGGAGGGACCATCCATGTCTCATTTGATGTTGACCAGGGAGGTACATCTCAGGTAATTCACACCAGCATGGACATTGAGTGCATCATATTTCTGCTTGCTTTGGGGTGACCTGCGTACTTGTGTTAAGTGGCATTTTGTGGCAACCTACAAGCAGCTTACTCTACCCTTTCCCTTGTTCAGTCTGGTGAGTGGGACAGCTGTGTATCTGCCTATACAGACACCTATTACGACTGTATCAGGCATGTTGTTTCTCCTTCAGGCCTGTGACTGTTTGGCACACCAGCTTTGCATACTATTCATTGCATGTGCTATGTTTGAAGGTTGTGGTTGCTTGTGATCTACTTTGGAGGCATCTGTTGGTGTGGTGTGTTTGTAATTAAGGCCTCCGGGAATATTTGTCTGTGTTTATGTGTTTGGTTTACAGTTGTGGTAGGTCTATGTGGGACTGGGTTTGTGGTGTATGTGGTTACCTTCCCCTCCTGACTAGTGTTGACAGTACTGAGTTGTTCATAGGTTCATAGGTTCATACTAGGCTATCTGCCCGAGGGCATTTACAAGCCTAGCCCATCGTTTGTGGCTTACGCCACCCCTTTAGTATGGGGAACTATACCCATTATTTTGCTGTGCCTCTGTCGAGCAGTGACACTGAGGTAATCCCTGGGGTATATCTGCGATCTCCCATCCATTGGTCAAGATTTCTCTTGAATAAGGCCAGCGAGGTGCTCTGCCTCACATGTACCGGGATTTTGTTCCACAGCATAGGGAGTCTTTGGGTGATGAATCTATCCCTCCAGCACGTCCTATTAATAGCCGTGGTCGAGGTTTACGTCTCACGACCTGGTGGCTGTGATGGATCTAGATATTCTGAGGTGAGGCAGGTTCATCAAACCTGGGTTTGATATGGCCTTGTATGTTAGGCAAAAGTCACCTCTGAGCAGCGTGGCGACTGAATAGAGCTGGAGTTCTTTCAGTCGGGCAGCATAGGACAGATTTTGAGACCCTTTATCCTTTTGGTGAGGAACTTTGTGTGGCCTCCAGCTGCTGCAAGTGTCGGGTCAGATACATTCAATGGGGCATTGTACTCAATCATTGGTCTGATGAGTGATGAGTAAAGGGAGACTATGACCTCCCTTGATCTAGATGAGAATCCCTTCATGATAAGGTGGGCAATGTAGAAGGTCTTCCTAACTACTTTAGCTACATGGGTGTCGAATGACAGATTACTATCAACCTGGGTCCCCAGGTCCCTGATAACTTCTTCTGTGCTCAGTGGATTGCCACCTATTTGGTAGCTAGGGGTAACCTTGTTTTTCCCGAAGGGTATGACTATGCATTTTTGGCATTTAACTTTAGGCGTGGCTCTGGCACCAGTTATCCGCTTCTGTGAGACCCTTCTGAAGGATATCTGTGTCAGATGTGTTTTCTACTATGGCCCAGTTTGCAGTCATCTGCAAACTTTGTCAGCCATAGCCCTCCTGTGTTTGCTTGTACTGAAAAGTAGATGCCAAACAAGAGTGGGCCCAGGACTGAGCCCCTGTGGGACACCACTTGTGACAGGCTTTGAGTCTGACATGGCGCCAGCAACTCTGACCCTGTGGGTTCTGTCACTCAGCCAGTTTGCAACCCATCTTGTGATGTATGGGTTAACATTTAAGCTGATGAGTTTTTCAATGATACCCGAGTGGGGTATTGTATCAAGGCCTTAGCCAGATCGAGGTAGGCTGTATGGACTGCCTTTCCTCATCAATGGCTTTGGTGACTGTTTCAAAAGTCAACCAAGTTTAAAAGGCATGATCTGCCTTTGACAAAGCCAAACTGGGTTGGATCCAAAGTCTGCAAATTCCTATGTCTTTATTTATGAGGTCCATTATGATCCTCTCCATGGCTTTGCAGATAAGGCTTGTCAAGCTAATGGGCCGGTAATTTCCAGGGTCGGTGGAGGCACCGCCTTTGTGAAGTGGGACCACAGTTGCAGTGCCACTCTCTGCACGTATCCAGAGGTAAGACTTTGATTAAACAGCTGTCCTAGCTGTGGGTTTAATTCCTCATTGAGTTCATGGAGCACACAGCCGGGGACACCATCAGGTCCCATGGATGCTGTGTTTTTGCTTTGGAGAGAGCAGTTCTCACTTGGGCTGGAGATGTTTGGGGGCTGCAATCGCTTTTGGTATAGATATCTCTCCTTTTGGGGAGGGGAGAAGTTTGCACTGAACCTGTCAGCCAGTATGTTGGCAATGTCTGTAGGATCAGTAATCTTCACATCATTTTGAACTAATTCTGAGCATATCTGGGAGTTTCCTCCTAGGTTTCTGACATAGCTAAAGAATGCCTTATGATTGTCTTTGAGTCTTTAGCTATTTTTCTCTCGAAATTTGCTTTGGATGATTTTATGAGAGCTCTTAGTTTTTACTTATAGTGATCAAGGGTGTCTTACCTTTTAAGGATTTTGCTCTATCTTGTAGTAGCTTCCTCCTTTGCTTGTAGAGTTTGTTTATGGCTGGGGTCCACCAGACTGGACGCTTGCCTTTGGTACAAAGAGTCTTTGTTTTGCTTGGGATTGCCTTATCCATGCAGTCCTGCAGGTGCTGGTAGAAGGCATTTGTAAGTGATTCAGCGGCTTGAGTACTGTTTTCCGCCAGCTCGCGGGCCTTAAAGGAGACCACACTAGTCTTTAGAAGTGTGAAGTCGGCTTTTGAGAAGTTCTTTACTGTGGTCTTTTTATTTCAGGTGGGGGTGGGATGAGGACCTCCAGCGAGATTAGTTTGTGATCTGATCTCACCAGTGAGGGGTATACTTCCGGTGTTGAACATTGTGCTCCCATGTTCGTGATGATGAGATCAAGTATGTTATCTCCTCTTGTGGGGATGGTGACTAGTTGTTCCATGGCATTTGAGTTTATGAATTCCAGGAACTGTTGGAGCTCAACCTCTGGTTTGGATACATGGATGCATCTATCACATATGTTTGTATTTATTGGGGGGTGTTGTGGTTGTCTGTGTACTTGGTACTGGCGTCACATTGCCTCTGGATTCATAGATTATACTTGTTGTGGCTGGACTTAGTGGATTGTATGTGTGGACATATGTTGTTGCCATACTACTGGTCAGTGATTACTTCCCTTTTTATATTTGCTCTATCATGTGGTAACTTCCTCATTCTCTTGCATGGTTTGGTAATGGCTGGAGGCCAGCATGCCAGATGCCTGCGTGTATGGCATTGTGTGTTGTTGTTATTTGTGATTGCATACTCCAAGCATTCCTGGCTGTGTTCATGGAATGCCTGTATAACATGTTCTGTGGTGTGTCCCATATTCTGCACTTGCACAGGGCCTTTTGTGGATTCAACATCGGTTTGAGGGCTGCAACCTATACTTTACACATGTTTTTCACTGTGGTATTCTGGCGAGGGACTGGGGTCAGGGTGTGTATATCCAGTGTGATTACTCTATGGTCTGGCCTTACCAGTGAGGGGTACACTTCTCATCTTGCCATCCAGTACACATGTTGCTGATTATCACATCCAGTATGCTTACCCCTCTTGTGGGAGTAGTACATTGTTCCTGGGCATTTTGGTTTATGGAATCTGGGTAATTTTCTCCTACTGTGTTGGTGCTAGTACAATGCTACCGGTGTATGTCTGGGTATTTTCAGTCGAGCAATATAATGTGGTTTGGGGGGCTTGATATATTCATGTATTCCGACATAGGCCAGGTGCTGTTCCTGGTATTAGGACAGTGGTCTGCAGCAGGCTATATACTGTGAGGCAGTTTTAGCCATTGGTATTTGACCATGGATATTCCATGCTGCTTCTTGTTGTGGTACCAACATGGGGTGTGGTTATCCTTGCCATTTCTTGCTAGTCACCCTCCTTTTGTAGCTTGTTCCATGTTTTGCAGCTGTACAGCACAGTATAAGGTGTGACCTGGTAGTGTTAGGGTGCTGATGTGAGCCTTGCCCAGTTCTCTATTACAGGACTGGTATCTACATTCTCCTTACTGTGTGCGTTTACACTGCACACATCTTGCTGTTTATACATCTGTCATGGGGTAGTATTATATCTAGGTTCCTATCCCTTGTAGAACCTATGAGGTTGGGTTTGTGTTTTGAGACTTACCTATTCAGGGCATGCTGTGGGTATTGACAGCCTTTGCCAGTATCCATGGGGCATGGCATGATAGGTGCACGACACCCCTAGCAGGTGGTGCATCATGTCAAACTCCACATATCTTCCCAGCCTGTAACACATTGGCTCCCCTTTGACTGACTGCATTACTTCAGCCAATTATTGTACTTGATCTTCTTGTCTTCATAATGTGGCATCATGCTTGGTGAGGGTGAGATGTTAAGCAGGGTCTTCATGTTTGCATATACTAGATGGTGTTACATTGCTTAACACATGGCAATCATGCCTCAGGTGGTGCTGCAGGGCTGCCTCTGTCAGATGCACATACTACACTCCCTGTACATGTTTGAGAGCAGGTTGTGTCATGTTAGGCATCCCTGTTACTATATGAGTGAGTCAGAGAGGGGTATCATTCCCAGGGTTCCTACTGAGCCAGTGTATGTGCTATGCATTGCCTCTTTGCCAAGGCCAGGGCATACTGGGCACGCCTCCTTCTGCCTACTGGGGCAGGCTCAGGTTGTTCCTCCTCCGAGTCACACTCTGCCTGTGATGGCCTTGGCAATGGTGGGGGGCTGTTTGGCCCAGCCCTATGCTGGTCCTGCTGCAGCTGTTTTCGCAAGATCATATTATGTAGTATAACACATACCATGACAATTTGGGTACATGTAGTTGGTGTGTACTGCAAGGCTCCACCAGATGTGTCCAGACACCGGAACCATGACTTGAGCAGCCCAAACACACGCTCTATTACATTACGTGTTTGTGCATGTGCCTCATTATGGCGTTCCTGTTCAGGTGAGTGTGCGTTTCTGATGGGTGTCATCAGCCACGGCTCCAGTGCATAACCTGCATCCCCCACTAGGTGTCCGTGTGGGATGTCCCCATTGGCAAATGTCTGGTACAGCTGCGTCAGATGCCAGATGTGGGAATCGTGATAACTCCCGAGGCAGCCAGCACACACATTCATTATTATGCCCTGGGCATCACACACGACCTGGTAGTTGATGGAGGGGAAGCCCTTGCGGTTAATGTAGGCCCTACCCCACTCACCGGCTGGTGCTTTGATGCGTATGTGCGTGCAGTCTATTGCACCCAGTACCTCAGGGTATTCCACTATTTGCTGGAAGAGATGCATATTGCTGGCCAATACCTCACGGGCATTGGGGAAATATACATGATCACCGACATCTGCTGATATGGCATCCAGGAACTGGTGTAGTACCCTGGAGGCTGATGCCTGTGATATCCCCATCATATCGCCAGTTGGTCTCTGGAAGGTACCTGTTGCTAGTATTCTTAGGCCAACCCATACCTTGGTTTCCACTGGGATGGGTTCCCCTCTGTTGGTTCTGTGTGTGAGGTGTGGCCTGCATAGTTCAACAATTTGCTGCAGGAGCTCTCTGTCCACTCTATAGCGCTCTACTATCTCCAGCTCATGTAACCCGTGGTAGGTGACCCTGGGCCTGTACACTCTTCTCCGTCTCCTCACTGTGGATTGTCTGGCACCATCTGCATTGTCACCACCCTCAGCAAGTCGCCTATGTCTCATTATGACAGCTATGGCAGCCCCTAACGTTTCTGCTCTGAGTGAAGCTTTTTCAGTTTTCACTTCTATTAGCTTACTCTTGTCTTGCTGTGTCTCTTAATGGAAACATCCTGCACTACTGTTTGCAGAGTTTTAAGTGCTGGGCTGGGCTACTATTCTGCCTGTGTAATTGCCTGCTTCTAATTGTTTCCACCTGCTAGCTTCAGCAGTTATCCCTGCTAGCTTCCTATTAATTCTGTCGCTTCCTTTTTCCTCTCTGTTTCCTCAGGGGGGAGCAACGTGCATACTATCTGAAACACGCTCACAGTGGCTTACACACGTGCACACATGCTTACACGGTTCAGAATCTACTTATTCGGGTTTAAACACGCGTACACCCACACAAACACTGTTACCCATCTGCCAACAGCCTCCAACATACTCAGCCTGCCTTACACGCGTGCACACCCACGCAAACAGTGTTAAACATCTCCCAACACGCTCACACTGCCTTACACACGTGCACACTGTCCTACTTGCGCTTCATGGCACGCACACGTGCGCATGCACGGCCAGCAAGAAACTTTGGTGTAGGTAACAGTGTACACCTTCTAGTGGCACACCTCTTTCCATGATCTGTGCCTGTCATCTGTCATGTTACACTGGCCTCCAATGAACTGCATTTCTTTCTACCATTCCCCCCTGTGATGTCACCTATCTCCTACTCTATTCCTCCCCCTTTTGTATCTCTTACACTACTCAGACTGTGCTCATTTGGTATGTGACTGTGAGATTCAGTATCCGAACCCTCATTTACATGAGATTGCCTACTAATGCTTACTTACATGTCTTAGACTCAGCTTCCCCCCTTAGCAACCACTACACGGTGGCCATGTTGGTTTTAGTCTGCTGGTCCCTGCATTGTCATTCCATGTATTGCATGAAACCCACAATTGTCGGTTTATAACCTTCTTTTTTATGGTTTTATACAGCGCAGCCAGTTTGCGCAGGGCTGCGCGATCCCCGAAAAAAAAATATATTTTTAATATTTTTGCGTCGGGTTATCTTGCCAATGGCCACATATTTGGCCATTGGCATGCTGCCTGAATCATATGCAACCTTTTTTTGGAGCTGATATCGCTCCGTTCTGGATTTTGCAGAAATGTACTCAGTTGTCAACTGAGTACATTTCTGCAGCTAAAACGTCTCCTACACGGACTGGTTTCTGCTTCGTGGATCGCTAATATACCTCATTTGCATACCTTTTGGATCCAAGTGAGGTATTTAGCATGTCCACGCCCAGTCCGTGTAAGAGACGTTTTAGCTGGTCTCTTACAAGGAGCTCCATTGTGGATTTTGCAGAAATGTACTCAGTTGTCAACTGAGTACATTTCTGCAGCTAAAACATCTCCTACACGGACTGGTTTCTGCTTCGTGGATCGCTAATATACCTCATATGCAAACCTTTCGGATGCAAGTGAGGTATTTAGCATGTCCATGCCCAGTCCGTGTAAGAGACGTTTTAGCTGGTCTCTTACACGGAGCTTAGGGCTGTTCCTGGATCGCGAGGCTTGCATGGAGTGTTGCACATCTCTTACACTCCGTGCAAGCCTTCGTGAATCCTGCCCAATGCCTTCATTTGAGTTACCTGCCCGTGTTCGAGACCTGGTCCCGATGGGATCTCTAATAAAGGGTTTTGCTTTTGTAATGTCTCTATTTTCAGCGACAGCAGGATATCGTGGGGGTGGACTAACCTGTTCACTTGCTTCATATTCTGGTAAGGAAGGCGGAGGGGCCGATGTTATTATTAAGTTATTGTCCTCCTTATCTAAAAACATTGTTTTTGAATTGTTATTCTTTTATTCCCTACAGTTTACTTCCTCAATTCACCTGTGTGCCTGAGGAATTCCTAATTGGCGTTGCTTTTTTACCCGACCTTTGGAATCAGTTTTGAGCTGTTTGACAAGTTTGATAAGTGAGGATTTTTCTAATTTTCCATCAAATTCATACTTATTAACCCATTTTGAATAGTATTTAATATTATCAGCACGCTGCGACTGCATGTATTTTGCGTCTTCCGTTAATGGTGGATTTTGGGGTCTTTTTGTGCAATTATTACCCATTTTATTCTACCCTTTTGATTGTTATGCGACCTCTCTTATTTTTAATGTGGTACCACGGATTTTGTTATAGTCACTTCAGAATGACTGCCTACCTATTTGGTTTTCCCTGATCTATGACAAGACAGTACTCTTTTCTGTCCCTGACTTGTAAAAATACAGTCTTGACAAAAACAATACAAATCTAGTCCCTGATCTAAAACAGAAAAAAGTAGATTCACCTTACCTGAGCCTTCGTGATTGATCACCTGGTTCGTGAAAACCCGTCCTTCAGTCGCAGATCAGAAAGTGGCTGGCCTCTTTTGCACAACAATTAATTCGGAGGGCTTTTCAAATAAGTAGAACCAATTTGGTTTCTTCCCCATACGGTTTCAACCATGAATGTGGTTGTCTGATCCGAGGCGAAGTGAGGATTTCCGGTCCGAAGGATCAATCTGTCAAAGGAAAAAACTTCAAAGACCAATTCACATAAGGTTCTGGTATGACAACTTTTATTACTTGTAGCAAGATACAAAAACATGCACATACAGGATTTTGCCTAATTACTAACAGGCAGTATGCTTCTCTTATACTGTTCTATAAAATGTTACTTTCTATGGTTGATGTAGTTAGACACAGCTTTCTGTATTGTTCTACAGCAAATGTTACTCAGATTTCCTGCTGACATGTTCAGATTTGAAACTCACTATATGTTACATAGAAAATGTTACTTGGATTTCCTGCTGACGTGACTGGATTTATGAAAAACATTTGAGAAAAACAACCTGACCTTGGGGGCTGTATTTTCTTTAGCCCAATATAAGCTTCTATTGTGCAGCTCTAATACATATGTTACATTTCAAGGTACTTTTCTAGCTTAGGTACAAGTTAATGCTGATTGCAGTTCATATTTTCAAACAGCCTTTGTCTTCATTAACAATAGCTTCTGCAGCTGTGTATTTTCTCATAGCATAAGTGGAAAATCAATAACTCTTTGTTTAAATCTCATGACAAGTGATACATCTATTATTATTTCCCTGACACTAGCAGAAATTGAATGCTTCCCTGTAAATTTCCAAAGCATAAGCAAAGATCATAACTGCGCATATTTCATGACATTACAAGAATGGAATGCTTCTGCACTTTGTACAGATTTATGCAGTGTGAAATAGAATAAATGTGTTAACCCTTTTTAAACCTCGAAAGCACTAAGCATATTACTAATACATATTTTTCTAACAGTCAGGCACTTAATACCTGATTTATACTACAATACTTTTCCAGCAACACTGTAACAAGGCTTTCAACACAGCATGTAACAGATGCCACATTATCATGCTGTGCAGCCAATCCTGCTGTGACATACCCATGCATGCATTCCTAACCATCACACACAGCTGGTGAGCTACACAGTATGTAGCATGAGCAAGAGTGTGTAGGTCATTGCCATGATGTCAGCACATACATTCCCATACATATCAGCCACATGCCCAAGTGCAGTCTTGTGGATATTATCACCCTGTTGTGCAGCAGAATCAACAACACTCTCAGGAGGGTCTATACTACAAGACCGAAGATGCATTCTTTCGAATGTGTCTTGGTCGAACATAAAAGGCTGAAAACACAAAATATCGAAGCGGCTGTTAAGCAAATTATTTCCCTGGGAAAGAATTTGCTTGGCCGCTTCGGTACTTTGCCATTTTTGGCATTGTAATGCAGTCTCAGAGTTGGTATATTTAAGTAGGGGTGTGTGGGGGTGCAGCCCCCACATCAGGGGGATGTGGGGGGTGAAGTCCCCCACTTAATTGAATGTTTGAAATTTATTTATTTATTTATTTATTTTTTGTTGGAACAGCAATTTTTTTTCCTTTGAAAAAAATCGCTGTTCTGACATGTCGACATTGTAAGCTTTCGCTTACATAGGGTCGATTAATCACCGTTTGCTTTTTTAAGCGTTCGGTGATTTAATATAGACCCTCTCAAAATTAGCAGTTCAAAGTCATCATCATGACCAATGTGTGATGCCTCAACATCATTAAACTGACTAGCCAAAGTGCCCCCCCATCATAGGCTATACCCTGAGCCACAGGACTAACCCCTCTGGGACATGACAGTGATGACTCCACTGCAGTGCCTTGTGTGTCATTGGCCATACTAAGGCTCATCATATCTTTCTTCAGGGTCAATGATTGGGCTGATGGAGGAGGCTGGAAGTGGATGTGCTGCAAATACAGATATGATAAATTTTATATAGAATGAAATATGGTGTCTGAGGCAGAATATAAGTGAAACAATCTGGCAATTCATTAACTACACTAAACAGAAATGGAGATAATAGAAGTATCCAAACACAAAACAAGATGTAGTCAGTAGAATAGGGCCTTTGGATAAAAGATAAAAGCACAATTTCCACAGGAACATCCAACAGACCACTCAATGGCTAAAAATGTTGATAAAAATTGCAACAAGTTGGTGAGCGCTTCCGTGGTGTAGATACACCACTTCATCAGACCTATTGCTAACAAATTAACCTGCTCTTGTATATCTGTGGTAATTAAAAAACAGCCAGTCACAGATGAAAGATTATTAACTTGATCAATCCATCCTTAAAAAGACTACACATCACTATTACAAGTTAAAAAGCAGCATCATAAAAATTTGTACAATACATTCATATAATTCATAAAAAACATATGCTACATTATTCTCATTATTAAATTTCATACATATATCTAAAAATCATTTCTTCTTGATTCATAAGAAAATAATTAAATATCTTATTTCCTAACCAGTGGTCTGGATTTTCACAAGGGTTTAAGGGATACCCTGCCATTTAGATCCTTCCCTTAATCTGCCCTGAATCTCACTTTCCATCTACTTTCAGTTGTCTCTGTTAAGTTCACAATATCACCCCCCCCCTCTTTCACTTCCATGAACCATTTCAAAAACCAGAAATCTGAAAATATGTGAAATGTTTGTTTTATTTACATGTTTCGCCAGGGCAGTAGTACAGTCACCATTTCTAATTTTTAACATATGTTCCCTGATCCTATATCTGAGTTTTCTTCTGGTCTTGCCAACATAAAAGGACGAGCATGAGTTGCATACAGCTAAATAAACAATATTCATGCTGTTGCAGCCTGCTCTAACATTGAACACAAACTCTGTTTGAAAATCTGGATGTATAAATGTATTACTGGTGTCAATGTACTTGCATTGATTACAGTTATAACAGGGAGTAGTACCTTTCTTACCACCCGGATCATCCATATCTCTTCTCTTCTTGGGATAGCATAAAAATTGTTTAAGTGACTTTGTGTTCTTATAAGAAAAACAGGGCTTATCACCTACAATAGGACATATATCTGGATCTTGTGTTAAAACGAGCCAATACTTCCTAATAATATCTGTAACTACACATACGTCACTCGAGAATTCAGTGGGCACACATATGTAATTATTCATCCTTTTCTTATTACAACTCAAATTACATGTGGTTGAAGCGCCCTCCTCTGTGTAATATGGTTTTCCAACATTATACCTGAGATCTTCTGCATTGGACAGTTTCTCACGAGTGGTGGAATCAGTATACCCCTCTCCACAAACCTCTGTTCCAAGTCATTCAGTTCAACATCAAATACTTCATCCTCTGTAGCAAGCCTAGAGACCCGTAAAGTTTGGCCTTTGACTACATTTGTGAAAATATGCCGGGGATGCATACTGCTTCTGTGCAAAAGATGATTCCTATGACAATCTTTCCTATACATCTTGGTGGATAATTTTCCAGTACTGTCCCAATATTCACATATATCAAGAAAGTTCATCTCATTATAAGAGGAACTCACCTCAAATGCAAGAAAATTTGTTGTGCCATTGATAATTTCAAAGAAGCTCTGTAATTCGGTTATACTTCCCTTCCACATCAGAAACAGGTCATCTACAAAACATTTGTAGAAAATCACCTGATCCCATCTGTCTTGTGATCGCACATGTTTTTCCCAACTGGCCATTACCAAGTTGGCATAGCTATGGGTACTAGAAGTGCCCATAGCTACGCCTTCTTTCTGTAATATATATCATGGTCAAACATCATGCTGTTATTTTCCAAAATAAGCATCATAAGCTTGCATAATAAGTCTATGTTTGCCTTCATAAGTTTAGTCAAATATTAAATATTCATGCAACATGTCCACGCCTTGCTCATTCGGTATACACATCAGCTTTTCCTGGTTAGGGGTTGCCACAGCGGAACTCCGGTCCACTAATGATTGGCAGTAGATTTTTACATACCGAGTTGCCAGCCCTGATGCACAACCTTCAGCAAAGGTACGCCCATTCACGCATGTCTCCACACAGAAGACACTTTAGCTGAGAATCGAACAGAACAACATGTTACTGTGAGGCGACAATGCTACCACTGGAATTTGTAATGCAGTAAATTACATGATTATAAAATTAGACAGATACAGTCCTCATCAGTGGTTCAAATAAGTTGGATACCATCGGTGACCTCTATGGTATTATTGACAACTCTGTTCATGGACACATATCAATTCAATAAAAGACCCTTTGGCAAAATCACAAAATTCATATGATATATACATCAATAAAGAAAACAGACTTAGCTTCTAAAACCACACTAGTTGTAAAAAACAAGTCTAGAATAAATAAAGTGCAGAATCTATTGACTTTTATCATATCTTCCATATCTAACTAAGACCTCAACTCATCCTAAAGGCTGAAAGCAGTAATATTCTTTAATTATATCAGAAAAATAAAGTGATCACCAAGCCCCATGACACAGCAAACATGGTGTGCTTGCAGGAAAAAAATGTGTAAACTTGAGAAAAAGAAAAGAAAAATGAGAGACATCTCTTATATAACTACAGAAACTAATGTGTGATGTTGTGTCTTTTTTCCAGTGGGACTAGTTCCAATGGATGTTGTCTCAATATTTCAACATATATGCTGTCTTTCTACAAAGAACCAAGGAAAACCTAAATAAACCCTTTTTGGTTATGTCAAAGAAAATGTTAACATGTGGACATAGCCCTTGTGATAGGCTGTAGTGCTAGCCATTCGGAAAGGAGAATGCATCCCATCAGAGCCAAACAATTTTATGCTCATCAACCTGACCAGTATACGTCATTTGGGTACTTATTCTTTTAAAATGATCAGAATTTTCCTTTTTTAAAAAA